>NC_069501.1:594264190-594321977 GCF_027579735.1 Bombina bombina
CTGCCACATGCGTTTTCTGGAGTGATGAATCACACTTCACTAATCTGGCAGTCTGATGGAAGAATATGGGAGTGGAATATGCCAAGAGAATGCTACCTACCAGCACAGTGCCTTCTGTAAAGGTTGGATGAGGGAAAAATGTCAAAGGGAAGATTTTCAGGGTTTGGGCTAGGCCCCTTAGTTCCACAGTGATGGTTCCCCTTAATGATACAGGATATAAAAATATTTTAAGCAATTGGATGCTTCCAACTTTGTGGCAACAGTTTGGTGAAGGCCTTTCTTGTTCTAGCAGGACTGTGCATCTGAGCAAAAAGCAAGGTCCATAAAGAAATGGTTTGACGAGTTTCGTGTGGAGAAACTTGAGTGGCCTGAGTCCTGACCTCTAACCAACTGAATACCTTTGGGGTGAATTGGAACGATGATTGCAAACCAGACCTACACAAAAATTGGCTGCTAGAGGACAAATTCCCCAAGGCAGAACATGATGGGATCCGAGATGTCATCACAGAAAATGTAGCATGTGAACGGTTAGTGCTTTAAAGGGCCATAAAACATTTTGAGTTATGTGCATATTATAAAAGTGTTAGAGGGACATTATAAACTACATTTTTCTTTGCATAAATGTTTTGTAGATGATCCATTTATATAGTTTTTTTTTTAATAAATGTATAGTTTTGCTTATTTTATTTTTTTTTTAAGTAACATTGCTATGATTTTCAGACTCCTAGCCAAGCCCCAAAGTTTTAGGAGAATACTGATGTATACCTACTCCAGCTTGCTCCTGTTTGTGTAAAGGGTATTTTCATATGCAGAGGAAGGTGGAGGGGGTGTTCAATAAAACACTTGCAGTGGGTGTTCCAGCTACCTTTTCAACAGTGCTAAACTGGGAGCATCTAAGTAAGTTTTTAAACGGTTTTATACTGGAGTTTTATATCAGCATCTGTGCATATTATTCTTTATAGTAGTGTCTATTACATGCAGTTAAATGAAAATGGGGGTATACTGTCCCTTTAACTGAGGTAAAACAGTGTGTGGAAAAAAAAAAGCTTAAGTATTTTAATAAAATTTCCAAAAATCTGCAAAATTACTTACACTTTAGTGTCGCAAAGTATAGCTTGCTCCACCCCCCTTATCAGTGTCCTAGTCCAAACCATTTGCTTTCATATAACAAAGTGTGCATGTGATAATTACTTATGCAAGCAAGGGGGGTTGAGGAGAGACAGCAGGTACTGCTATTGTTTGCTGCCAAGAGGCTTGCTCGTTTCCATGGTGATAATGTCACATGCTTTGTGAAAGCTTCAGCATTATACTGTGCACTGCTTTAGTGAGGTGCCATGTGACTCTGCCCCCTTCCGTACACATTCTGAAGAAGTTATGGCCAGGATAGCACCTTCCATATATGGAAATGCCCAGGGGAAGCGTGCTGCAAACAAAACTATGCCTGAATTAAAGGAGTTAAAATAGAAACCTTTTTGCAGGGGAGCTTTGGCTGCATTATATATTTAGAAACATGTTAGTTCATATTGTTTTATGTCCCTTTAACTTTAGTGTGCTGTTCCACATCAGGCTGCTCTGTTCTGTTCAAACAGCTCTGTACTCTAGCTGCACTGTGTAAGTTGTCCTTAATACAATGCAGCCAGAGTGATGTGCTGTTTGAAGAGAGTAGTCAAATATGGGGGAGTGTATTAATTGGGATTTTTCAACCCCACCCCTAGTCTTTCCCATTCTGCAAAGCTGTGACTACTTAAAAAGGGACATAATACTCATATGCTAAATCACTTGAAACTGATGCAGCATAACTGTAAAAATCTGACAGGAAAATATCACCTGAGCATCTCTGTAAAAAAGGGAAGATATTTTACCTCACAATTTCCTCAGCTCACCAGAGTAAGTTCTGTGTAAAAAGTTATACTTCAGCTGCAGGTAAAAAAAAAAAAAAAATTAAGAACAGCAGCCAATCAGCCTCAACAGTGCTGAGTGAGGTCATGAACTATTTTTCAGTGATCTCATAGTAAACTTCCTTAAACTGAATAGGGAAATAACATGAGTGTGCATGAGGCTCACTCCCTTGCCTGTCCCAGGACAGATACACTGATTTGCTGCTTAAAGTCCTTTGCAATGGGATTTGAATACTTAGGACATTTTGAGGTAAAATATCTTTCTTTTTTACATAGAGATGTTCAGGTGATATTTTCTAGTCAGCTTTTTACAGCTATGCTGCATCTCTTTCAAGTGTTTCAACTTATGGGTATCACGGCCCTTTAATGCAAGATGTTCATGTAAGCAATCCACCTTTTTATTACTATAATTTTTAACTTACAATTATGTGATGTTGGACCAAGAGCAAAGGAAACATTTATTCAAGAGACATTTAAAAATTAAACAATCCCCCCCCCCTGGCTAATTTATAATGCAATTTTCATCTACTGCAATATATTATAAGATTGTTAAAACAATGCTTTATTCTTTTCAGTTAACCAACACATAATTTAGTTGGTGCTTTAGTGTAACTGCCTAATTTAATTCTAAATTTCAAAATGAACTGAAGAAAAATGTTTCACTAACAAATATCATTGCAGAAAGTGAAAAAAAGTTCTGCCTCTAGGCACATACTCTAAAACTATGTGAAAAGCCTATCCAGAACAGTGTCAGTTGCTGTTATAGATGGAAGGGGTGGTCAACTCCATTTTAAAGGACCACTAAAAAGTTTGATGATTCAGATAAAAGCATGCAGTTAAAAAAATTACAATACCAAAATAAACGCTTTTTTATATACACACTTTGAGGCTCATGCTGCTACATCCAAGCATGTGCAAAAGTGCACAGTATATATCCAGTGCTTGACGAATATGTTCAAAAAATAGGAGCCAGTAAGAATATTTAGGAGCCAGGCATATTTTTTTAGGAGACAGACAGTTGGAGTATTGTCTATAGATATATGGAGAATAACCCAAAAAGTTAGCAGTCAGGGGTAAAATACTAGGAGCCAGTGGCTCCCAGGTTTGTCGAGCCCTGATATATGCATTTTGTGATTGGCTAATGGCTGTGACATGGTACAGGGAAGGGAAATTGGATTAACTAAGAAATTTGCCAAAAAATATTCTACTGCTCATTTAAAAATTAAACAAAAGTGCTATTGTCTTTTTATTGTGTATTTGTCAATTATTAAATTCTACTACAATTTAGTGGTCCTTTAATGCTTATGGTTTTAGAATGTGATGTCCAACAAACTCATAGGAGGTGTGAAGGTGAGGTGTCCACATAGTGTATAAGGCCCCCTTTAGGACACAGAACAGACTGAGCTTTTGCAGAAGAGTCTTCAATGCTGCTCTGAATTTAAATGGGTATTCCAGCCAAAATTGAAAACCACATGGGTGGATTTCGGTATTGAACAGAAGCAATTTGTAATATACATGTATTAGCAAAAATGCTTCTAATAAATACACTTTTGAAACCGCTATAGATTTTAAGTATGCACCGTGCACCAGCATTTTAAACACAGCACTTGCTCAGAGAGCCTAAAGTGCTTGTACCATTTGGTAATGACTCAATTTGTTAATTGCCGACATGATACAAGCCCCACTGATGATCTGAGCAGCTACATTATTTAACATATGGGTGCAGTATTAATATCTAGCTATGCTTCACATGCAGAGGGAAAAAAAAAAAAGTGATAACTTTAACTAGAAGCATTTTTGCTAATACATGTATATTGCAAATATCTTCTATTCAAAGATGCACCTCATCTATGTGCATTTACATTTTGACTGGAATGTCCCTTTAATTTACAATGCTCTACTTTGAATTCTGGAATATATATATATATATATATATATATATATATATATATATATATATATATATATATTTTCATTTTAAATATAATATTAGACACCCATTAAACAAGCTTTTTGTAGCTGGATCTTAGATTTAGAATACATTTGGCAAGCCATGCTCTAGACTCTAGAGCATGGCTTGCCAAATGTATTCTAAATCTAAGATCCAGCTACAAAAAGCTTGTTTAATGGGTGTCTAATTTTATATTTAATATGAAGTTTAAATTGTTTGTCCAGTGCTCTAGAGTCTAGAGCACTGGACAAACAATTTAAACTTCATTTGTGAACGGTCCATTACATACAGTCACTCCCCCATAAGGGGGCTGTGGTCTTCACAGAAAGGCAAAGAAGCAGCTTTTCATTTTAAGTGTATTTTAGGGGACACATAGCAGCTGATGTCAATGTATTACCCATGCTCAAGTAGAGGACTTTTGCTGCAAAATATTGGGTCAGTAGAACTTAAGTTCGGTTATTGTAGCTCTCTTATCTAGATGCATGTTGTGGCTAAACAGGGCATTTCTAAATGCTCATTTGGCATGAAAACAAGTTATTTTTTTTCCTAAAAGAGCATGTTTGTCAAGTCTTACTTTAGAAAGGATGAGCCAGCCTCTCTCCCTCAATGTTTGGGTGTCACCAGATGAAATAAAGTGTCAGGAGGCGGTGCCTAAGTGAACAGAGGAGCTGGTACACATGCCATTGGCCCTGACAGAGCTCTTCCTCTTTTTCTGCCAAATGGCATGTGCATTATTTCAGCCTGCATTATTGGTGAAATGAAGCCTGAAAATGGCTATTGTTTGCAGCATTATGCTATTTTTAGCGCTGGATATATTTGAGAAAAATTGCAACACACAAATATCAGAAACTAATATTAAAGAACTGCTGCCATGCAAGTTGGCAAAATAGAAACATGCACTATTTCTTTTAAGCATGCATCAAAATGTTAACGGTCAGGAAACATTTGATGCATTACATACATCACTTTAATGTCCTTTAAAAGTACCAAGTAACCCACTACCAAGACTTTATATGTACTCTTAACCCATTAACTGCTGAGTCATTTCAACCCATATGCTGAGCTGTTTTAGTTTTAGGTGCTGCTCACATTTAAGTCCTACTAGAGGTTGATTTTACTTAAAAAAAACAAAACAAAAAAAAAACACAAATTATATATTTTTTCAGCAGACCCAGCAGAACTATAGTATTCTATGTATATATCATGAGGTAATATATAACTGTGAAAGAATGCATATTTTATTAACATTTTAATAATCAAGGTTATAAACAATAGTGTTTTTTCACTAAACTCTACTGCAAAACGAAGTGGTTATCTCGAGACTCCCATGAGCCTCTACTCAAATGCATTCATACTAGGTCCTAGTTTCTCAGCCTTTGGTACGTGTACGCCTAGGGGTACTTAGGGCATTGGCAAGGGGTTATCCAGGGATTGGCCATCATTTTTTTCCTGATTTAGCTTTTGCAAACATTATATAATCATATAAAGCTGTGTCTCATTTCTACCCTTGAGCACTCCTAACAGGGCAGAGCGAGTATTTCTCTGCCTAGGTTGGACGACTGCTCAATCACTGATTCGCCTCAAAATGGTAAAAAAAAATATAAAAAAAAAAATTTAGATTCTGGCTTGAGACAAGTCGTAGATAAATGTGCCACTGTAATATAGGTAAAGTGTATCATACTGATGTGTGCCATACTAAAAACGAGACGGATAAGCTGTATGAAAGTTATTAAAAACATAAAGATGGTACCATAAATATTACTTTCTTCATCATGCAGAAAACTATAAAAAGAACATTCATTGCATTAAATTATTAATATCAATGGACTATATCTGTATTTTATGTGTTTATTCTCTTGTAATATAGCAAAATCTGAAATTCTGGAAAACAAGACTAATATCTGATTCCTATATATTTATTAAATCAGGGCTCAACAAACCCAGGAGCTTGGGAGCCACTGGCTCCTAGACTTTTACCCCTGGCTCCTAACTTTTTGGGTTATTCTCCATATATCTATATACAAATCCAACTGTCTGGCTCCTAAAAAATATGCCTGGCTCCTAAACATTGTTACTGGCTCCTAATTTTTGAACATATTCATCAAGCACTGAATTAAATTAAATATATCTGATACAAGCTTGTGAAATAGAGTGATACACACAATTTCCATTTTTGCTCAAGTAAAAATATGTGTGCTACAGTTGGGGTACATACGAAAAAACTGTACCTACAGGGGTACTTGCTACAAAAAGGTTGAGAAACAAACAGTCTACTAGGTGATAAATATCAGTGATCACCTAGCTATTAAAAGCTATATAAGGGCTTTATTTTAAAGAAGGGCATGTGGGCTTTAAAGTGATAGTGAAGTTGCGCCATGCTCAAATCAACATTTTATCTTTTAAAACTTTATCTTTTACATTCATCAATTTTTTTCCCCAAATAAAATTAAAGTTAATAATACTTAAACATTTCAATCCGAGTGTCCCGTATTCCACCTGGCGCTGTGTCAAAAAAAAAAAAATTATGTTTTCGTTGGCATCCAGTTAAAATCCTGGCCATAAGGCAACCAGGACTTTAGCAAAACCACCCCCGCTTTCTACAGCGCATGTTAAAGTTATTTCACATAGTTGAAAAGTAAAAATGCGTTCCCGTGTGAGACCAAAGCAGGAAGAAAAATGGGGTTGGAGCAAGGCACGTAAAAGACAAAGTTTAGATAATAAATACAATTATTTTTCATTTAAAAATTAAGAGAAATAAAAACTTAGCGACTGTACTAATTAAAAGATAGGCAACCTACAGCTCAAAGAGGCGCAACTTTACAATCACTTTAACTCAAGGCCTTTTGATTAGCTGTTATAAGTGCCTAGATTACGGGGGGGGGGGGGTTATTTGTTCTTCTACTATACTCCGCCTAAAACACTGTTTGAAAGAGCAGACAAATGCCCTTCAAATCTTGGGTGGTTTCTAGTGCTTTAAGGGATACTAAACCCAAATGTTTAGTTTCACGATTCAAATAGAATGCAAATTTAAGCAACTTTCTAGTTTACTCCTATAATCAAATTTTCTTTGTTCTCTTGATATCTTTATTTGAAAAGCAGGACTGTAAAAGATTACGAGCGGGCCCCATCTTTGGTTCAGCACCTAGGTACAGCTTGCCGATTGGTAGCTATATGTAACCAATCAGCAAGCGCTATCCAGTGTGCTGAACCAAAAATGGGCCGGCTCGTAAATGTACATTTCTGCTTTTTCAAATAAAGATACCAAGTGAATGAAGAAAAAAATTAATTGGAATAAATTAGAAAGTTGCTTAAAATTGCATGTTCTATATCAGTGATGGCGAACATTGGCACTCCAGATGTTTCAGAATATTTCCCATTATGCTCGACTGAACTTCAGAGTGCCTAAGCATAATGGGAAGTTTAGTTCTGAAACATCTGGAGTGACAAGGCTCGTCATCACTGCTCTATCTGAATCATAAAAGAAAAGAAAAAAATTGGGTTCTGTATCCCTTTAAGCTTTCTGCAGCAGCATGGCACTTATGGGTTTCTCATAACTACTGCTAAAGGGTGGCATAATGAGCTCTGATAGTGTCCCCTTAACGACACATGGTCAGCATACACAATAGAAGCATTAGTGCACGTGTGATCAGAGTGAGTAACATTGGGCATCCTACATTTAATATTGCAAGAGGTAAGTACTCCAAAGCTGCATCTGCAGCTTGATAAATGGGCCCTTTGAGTGCTAAGCCATTTCCCAGCTGGATTTAAGCTTTTTTTTTATTACTATTTTTAAATATCTTTTTTTTTTCCAGATCCCCAAGGCAATTGCCTTTCCAACTGTGGGTCTTGGGGGTCTGTAGCTGCTTAGATGCCTGAGATACAGGTTTCTAAGCAGCATGTCCCCTTTCCCTATATTGTACATTTTAAATAAAGTTGCACGGTGACGTCATCTCGTCATTGCGAGTGATGTCACTGCGCAAAACGATAAGCCCCGGCGATGCCTGCCACTATACAGGCCCGATCGCCGGGGTGGTAGTCAATGGGAGCCTCCAGATTACCCTCAAGGTGGGTGAGTGCTGGCGACTCAGCCGTCGTCGGCACCTGACTGGGACAATTTGCGACAGCTCAGAGCCGTCATTAGCACCCAAGGGGTTAAAGGGACATGAAACCCAAAATGTTTCTTTTATGATTCACAGAACATGCAACTTTCTAATTTACTTGATTCTCTATCTTTTGTTGGAAAGCAGGAATGTAAGCTCAGGACCATGCATGTGTCTAGAGCACTATTTAGCAGCAGTTTTGCAAGAATGTAATCCATTTACAAGAGCACTAGATGACAGCATTATATCATGCCTTGCAGTGATCCAGACACCTACCATGGTATCGCTTCAACAAGGAATAACATGGGAGCAAAGCAAATTTGATAACAGAAGTAAATTTGCTAACTTTTTTAAAATTGTAAGCTCTGTCTGAATCACAAAATGTTGGGGTTTCATATCTAACTTATTTGAACAAAAATTCCATAAAAAGTAAAATTAACTGGTGTCAGTGTTAACAGTTACTGGCTGTTGGGTCAATTATGTTTAATGTATCAATATTAGAAGAATGAAAGATGTTTTGTTAAGAATGAAGCTCTTTGAACCTTTACTGCAGTTTAACCAGCCGAACCAGCTCACCAGTTTCTACTCGTATTAGTAGGCCATGTCTGGCATAAACTGAAAAATATCGATAGCAAACTAAAAGAAAAAGCATCTAAGCTAGAAATTCAAATAGTATATTGCTTAACTTTTGCATAATACTAAAATAAAGACCCACAAATATATTTTTATTTCGGGATATGTTTAATACATCTACATATATACACAAACAACAATGTATACACACAGTAATGCAAATACACACCCACAACGTTCCTTACCCGGAGTAAGTCTGCGATCCCCTCCCAACTGAGATATTGGTGATTGCTGGACTTGCTGATTCTCAGGCCTGAGCCCACATCTCTGGGGAGACGGAGTCGCAGGAGACCCCTGAAGGGGAGCACACCTGCGGCGTTTAGGGGACTGTGGGCTCATCAAGGCCTCAAACTCCATAGAGCGCTTCAACGTAGCCCCACACGCCATAATGCAGTTTAGATATACTATGCCAAAAAGCGGAAAAACTGATTAAACGGAAATACACAACGAACAGAGAGGCCCAACCTTAATTTCGGCCTCTCAAACACCTTCCTCTCGCTGTACCACAGACACAGCAATGGCGTCTCTTTCCAGGCAACCAGCCAACCGCCACGATTGTGACGTCAGGTAATGGACTACACCAATGAGGAAGCGGGGGAATACGTTGCCTTTTACCCCTTTCACTCTAGAAAAGAGTCTGTACTTTAAGATATTTATTTGATCAGTTTTAAAATACAATTAGTGTAAAAACATACTGTGGGTATTCGTGTTTATTTGTTAAAATAACGTAGACTGTTATTGCGTGAAGATAGTGGAGTATTCCAATACAAAAATGACAATGTTTCAGCGGCCAGAGGTCAGAATCTGGCAAGGATAGATGGACTATATAAATAGTTTTTTTTCTTTATTAAACTAATAAAATTAAGAAATGTATTAAGTATCTAAGGGGCATCTAGTCTAAATATTGTTTTAATGCGACCCGTGAAGTTTCCGTTCATAGCGTATCATGGTAGTCGAAACTTACGTACGTTGTATTAGCCAAATTTCGTACTAGCTCACTATTTCTGAAAATGTTTACAAATTTGTGTTGCTTAATTACATTGCGTAACCGTTATCAACATCATTAATAGTAAAGGGTTTATTGGGTTGCATTAATTTTCTCTCACGCTGCTCCCTGCCCCCACTGCTGTATTCCCAGTTAGACCAAATAACATCCTTTTGAAAAGTACCGGCTGGTGTCTATTCATGGGCTTTAGTGAATGGGACCTAGTGCTAAATTGTACAAAAATAATTTATGTTTGTGCATAAATCTAATATATACAATATTAGTAATACAGACATCCCAACTCTCCCTGAAGTTCAGGGAGTCTCCCTGATTGTAATAGCGGCTTCCTGATGCCAGCAAATGGAGTGCAATCTCCCTGAAACTCCAACTACCATGATCCAATGTGGCCCAAATCCGTAAAAGTGTTTCTTTAAGGAGAGCCTTTAGTTGCTGGGACGTTATAGAACCCTCAAAGCCTGCACCAGTAACTAAAAAGCCCTCACTCATTCTAATAAAATAAAAAATAAAAATACTACCTTATATACTGCAAGTAATTAAACTTCGTATTCTAAAACATTTAAACATTCAACAAGCGTACAATCACTGGAAAATAGGTTTGTTGTATGTGGTTGCGCAATAAACCTACTTTTTTTAATGTGACTTTAGTGGGAAGCGACTTTAATGATAAGTCTCTATCTTATTTAGGGTTTCAAGGAGTTCAATATATAACTGGGAGAAGGGGCGGTGGCGGCGAAGTAGCGGGTGAACCCACCTCCCTGAAAGGAGTTTTTGCAGGTTGGGATGTCTGGTAATATATATGTGTATGGGACTTTGAAAATGACAGCAAAGAAAATATATCCAGTAATTGCCATCATTGTTTACACTTTTTACACAATTTGAGTCAGTGCTTTGAAAGGACACATGTAAATACGAAAAAACACTTCTTAATCCCTTCACGGCCAGACTTATTTGTCTACATGTAAACAAATAAGTTAAAAAGTGAAATCACGCGATCGTTCATGCAATCGCGTGTTTTCAATGATGGGATAGTGTCTGGGGGAAGTGCCTAAGACGCTAGGCATGCCCTCCATCCCGCGATCCCATTCGGGAAGCACCTTTGGCTTCAGTCCAGCCAAAAGGCTTGGACGTTCTATGCCATCCTAAGGGCGTTAAAGCCCAGTCGGTTAGGGCTGCATAGAACATCCTAAGGGTGGGGAGGGGTTAAAGGGATGTTTTAGTGCAAAAATTAAATGTTTTAATTAGTTAGAGCATGTCATTTTAGCATTACCAACCCTGCAAAGAGGTTAAACACATATTTAAAATACTATGCTGCCCGCAGAAGCCAAAGAGAACTGCTGGTCCCTACTGAACATAGACAGTTAAACAATTCCAATTATCCTAATTTATGTGACTGGATAATCTAGATTTTATTAAAGACACAGAGACAAATAGTTTGCATTCTCGTTCCTTTACTCAGAAAAAAACAGACGATTACAAGTTACAAAGTTAAAAGGTCATTGAGAAATCTTGAAACTTACCAGTCAGGACAAAGATGATGACCACAAACTAACCAATACAAAGTCCAACATCCTCTTTTTTTATTGATGCTCATAAAATTAAACATGAAAGAGCAAGGTTCCAAAAAATCCAAATAGAATGAAGCAATACATTGATCCAAAAAATGTACAGGAGAAACTTGAAAAGAACGTGACATGGAAGAAAGTCTTCAGAACAGCTTGCAACGAAAGTTGAAATCTTTTTGCTCAATTCAAAGGGCTTCAAAGTATTAGACAACTGTAAAGAATGTAAAAATCCATTTTCATGGAGATCCTCTTATTATTAACTAAAATAAATCATAACATTTTAAACATAATAAAATAAAGGGAGGCATACAAGAAAATACAGGGAGGGGAAATATTTGTCTCTAGATTATTCAGTTACATAAATTAGGATAATGGAATGTTATTACAAGACCAGAGACTCATATTTTCCTAGTTTAAAGCAAATTAACAAAATAAAATCAAAGAGGCATATTGAATGGGCTTGAAATAAAATTGTTTGAAAATCGAATCAGATGACCAATCTGCTGCATTTAAAATTTGTTGAAGTGGTACAGATTTTAAAAAGGCTTTAGAAGCAGCAGAACTTCTGACTGAATTGCTGAGAAGTATACATCAATTACCTCTTATTTAATAACCCATTTAATCTACCTGACAATAGATGCAGAAGTGACATGAGGATGGAGAAAATAAATCAAAAGTTCATTAGTAGAAGAAAGTCTTAAAGATAGATTCTAGCTTCATATTCAACACATAAAGAAGGCTCAGAATGTAAAAAGGGATAGAAAATAGAAGATAGAGTTTTAGTTCTACAAGATAAAAAGAAAACAATGATAAAAAACATAGGCCTAGATTTAGAGTTGGGCGGTAGCCATCAAAACCAGCGTTAGAGGGTCCTAACGCTGGTTTTTACCGCCCGCTGGTATTTGGAGTCAGTCAGGAAAGGGTCTAACGCTCACTTTGCAGCCGCGACTTTTCCATACCGCAGATCCCCCTACGCCATTTGCGTATCCTATCTTTTCAATGGGATCTTTCTAACGCTGGTATTTAGAGTCTTGGCTGAAGTGAGCCTTAGAAATCTAACGACAAAACTCCAGCCGCAGAAAAAAGTCAGTAGTTAAGAGCTTTCTGGGCTAACGCCGGTTTATAAAGCTCTTAACTACTGTGCTCTAAAGTACACTAACACCCATAAACTACCTATGTACCCCTAAACCGAGGTCCCCCCACATCGCCGCCACTATATTAAAAAATTTTAACCCCTCCGTACACCGCGGCCACCTACATTATCCCTATGTACCCATAATCTGCTGCCCCTAACACTGCCGACCCCTATATTATATTTATTAACCCCTAATATGCCGCCCCCAAAGTCGCCTCCACCTACCTACAATAATTAACCCCTAATCTGCCGACCGGAGCTCACCGCTACTATAATAAATGTATTAACCCCTAATCCGCCTCACTCCCGCCTCAATAACCCTATAATAAATAGTATTAACCCCTAATCTGCTCTCCCTAACATCGCCGACACCTAACTTCAAGTATTAACCCCTAATCTGCCGACCGGAGCTCATCGCTACTCTAATAAATTTTTTAACCCCTAAAGCTAAGTCTAACCCTAACACCCCCCTAAGTTAAATATAATTTTTATCTAACGAAATAAATTAACTCTTATTAAATAAATTATTCCTATTTAAATCTAAATACTTACTTGTAAAATAAATCCTAATATAGCTACAATATAAATAATAATTATATTGTAGCTATTTTAGGATTAATATTTATTTTACAGGCAACTTTGTAATTATTTTAACCAGGTACAATAGCTATTAAATAGTTAATAACTATTTAATAGTTACCTAGTTAAAATAATTACAAAATTACCTGTAAAATAAATCCTAACCTAAATTACAATTAAACCTAACACTACACTATCAATAAATAAATTAAATAAAATACCTACAATTATCTACAATTAAACCTAACACTACACTATCAATAAATTAATTAAATACAATACCTACAAATAAATACAATGAAATAAACTAACTAAAGTACAAAAAATAAAAAAGAACTAAGTTACAAAAATAAAAAAATATTTACAAACATTAGAAAAATGTTACAACAATTTTAAACTAATTACACCTACTCTAAGCCCCCTAATAAAATAACAAAGCCCCCCAAAATAAAAAAATGCCCTACCCTATTCTAAAATTAAAATAGAAAAGCTCTTTTACCTTACCAGCCCTTAAAAGGGCCTTTTGCGGGGCATACCCCAAAGAATTCAGCTCTTTTGGGCTTGGATGAAGATTTCGGATCCTGGAGCGATCGGTGATACTTGGCATGGTGAAGACAAGGTAGGAAGATCTTCAGGGGCTTAGTGTTAGGTTTATTTGAGGGGGGTTTGGGTTAGATTAGGGGTATGTGGGTGGTGGGTTGTAATGTTGCTGGGGTATTGTATGTTTTTTTTTACAGGCAAAAGAGCTGAATTCTTTGGGGTATGCCCCGCAAAAGGCCCTTTTAAGGGCTGGTAAGGTAAAAGAGCTTTTCTATTTTAATTTTAGAATAGGGTAGGGCATTTTTTTATTTTGGGGGGCTTTGTTATTTTATTAGGGGGCTTAGAGTAGGTGTAATTAGCTTAAAATTGTTGCAATATTTTTATTATGTTTGTAATTAATTTTTTTATGTTTTGTAACTTGGCTTTTTTAATTTTTTGTACTTTAGTTAGTTTATTTAATTGTATTTATTTGTGGGTATTTAATTTAATTTATTTATTGGTAGTGTTAGGTTTAATTGTAGATCATTGTAGATAGTTTATTTAATTAATTTATTGATAGTGTAGTGTTAGGTTTAATTGTAACTTAGGTTAGGATTTATTTTACAGTTAATTTTGTAATTATTTTAACTAGGTAGCTATTAAATAGTTCTTAACTATTTAATAGCTATTGTACCTGGTTAAAATAAATACAAAGTTGCCTGTAAAATAAATATAAATCCTAAAATAGCTACAATATAATTATTATTTATATTGTAGCTACATTAGTATTTATTTTACAGGTAAGTATTTAGCTTTCAATAGGAATAATTTATTTAATAAGAGTTAATTTATTTCGTTAGATTTAAATTATATTAGCTTAGGGGGGTGTTAGGGTTAGGGTTAGACTTAGCTTTAGGGGTTAAAAAATTTATTAGAGTAGCGGTGAGGTACGGTCAGCAAATTAGGGTTAATAATTGTAGGTAGGTGGAGGCGACGTTGTGGGGGGCAGATTAGGGGTTAATAAATATAATATAGGGGTCGGCGGTGTTATGGGCAGCAGATTAGGGGTACATAGGGATAATGTAGGTTGTGGCGGTGTACGGAGCGGCAGATTAGGGGTTAATAATAATATGCAGGGGTCAGCGATAGCGGGGGCGGCAGATTAGGGGTTAATAAGTGTAAGGTTAGGGGTGTCTAGACTCGGGGTACATGTTAGGGTGTTAGGTGCAGACGTAGGAAGTGTTTCCCCATAGGAAACAATGGGGCTGCGTTAGGAGCTGAACACTGCTTTTTTGCAATATTTTTCTAATGTTTGTAAATATTTTTTTATTTTTTGTAACTTAGTTCTTTTTTATTTTTTGTACTTTAGTTAGTTTATTTCATTGTATTTATTTGTAGGTATTCTATTTAATTAATTTATTGATAGTGTAGTGTTAGGTTTAATTGTAGATAATTGTAGGTATTGTATTTAATTAATTTATTGATAGTGTAGTGTTAGGTTTAATTGTAACTTCGGTTAGGATTTATTTTACAGGTCATTTTGTAATTATTTTAACTAGGTAACTATTAAATAGTTATTAACTATTTAATAGCTATTGTACCTGGTTAATATAATTACAAAGTTGCCTGTAAAATAAATATTAATCCTAAAATAGCTACAATATAATTATAATTTATATTGTAGCTATATTAGGGTTTATTTTACAGGTAAGTATTTAGCTTTAAATAGGAATAAGTTATTTAATAAGAGTTAATTTATTTCGTTAGATTTAAATTATATTTAATTTAGGGGGGTGTTAGGGTTAGGGTTAGACTTAGCTTTAGGGGTTAAAAAATTTAGTAGAGTAGCGGTGAGCTCCGGTCGGCAGATTAGGGGTTTATACTTGAAGTTAGGTGTCGGCGATGTTAGGGAGGGCAGATTAGGGGTTAATACTATTTATTATAGGGTTATTGAGGCGGGAGTGAGGCGGATTAGGGGTTAATACATTTATTATAGTAGCGGTGAGCTCCGGTCGGCAGATTAGGGGTTAATTATTGTAGGTAGGTGGAGGCGACGTTGGGGGCGGCAGATTAGGGGTTAATAAATATAATATAGGGGTCGGCGGTGTTAGGGGCAGCAGATTAGGGGTACATAGGGATAACGTAGCTGGCGGTGGTGTATGGAGCGGCAGATTAGGGGTTAATAATAATATGCAGGGGTCAGCGATAGCGGGGGCGGCAGATTAGGGGTTAATAAGTGTAAGGTTAGGGGTGTTTAGACTCGGGGTACATGTTAGGGTGTTAGGTGCAGACTTAGGAATTGTTTCCCCATAGGAAACAATGTAGCTGCGTTAGGAGCTGAACGCTGCTTTTTTGCAGGTGTTAGGTTTTTTTTCAGCTCAAACAGCCCCATTGTTTCCTATGGGGGAATCATGCACGAGCACGTTTTTGAAGCTGGCCGCGTCCGTAAGCACCGCTGGAATTTAGAGTTGCAGTGGCGGTAAATATGCTCTACGCTCCCTTTTTGGAGCCTAACGCAGCCCTTCTGTGAACTCTAAATACCAGCAGTATTTAAAAGGTGCGGGAGAAAAAAAGCCAGCGTAGCTAACACACCCCTTTGGCTGCAGAACTCTAAATCTAGCCGATAGATTAGTGTGCGCTGAGTGTACCACCAAACTCCTAAAAACCTAAGTGTCCCTCACAATAGGTAAAGTATTAAACCAGAAAAAATTAGAAAATTAGGAGCGCTACAGCTAAAGGTGGGTGTGTCAACAGAGAAAATATTATAAATGTGTCAAAATCCCAATGAGGAAACAATATAAGGCCAAAGTAAGAATGAATGGCTATGCCAGATTTATTTAAACATTCATGAAATGTGTGCACATAGGCTAAAACAAAAACAATAAAACATTTAAAAACGGACGTCTCTGTTATAAAAGTTGCCACCACATAAAAAATATATACGCAAAAATGAGTCAAAATAAGTTCCAGATAACAATATAAAGATAACTCCTGAAAAGTTCCAGGTAACACGGTGTCTATTACCTTGCTTGTCCGGATAATTCTAAATGTTGGCAAGGGCGGGCAGAGGGCTATTGGGGGCCCAATTTTATGCTCTTATTTACCTAAAGATAGAAACTGTAGGCTGGGTATCTATAAGCATAGGGGGGACTAGATACTGGAGTATGCCTATGAGGAGACTCTTTGAATAATTAGGTATTCAGTTGGAGTTATAGGGGACTGTGATAGGTTAATTCCCTGTAAAAAATTATATGAGCCATATAACCACAAAAACCCTAGTATATATTTGCGTCCTAAGACAGGGAGGGGAGGTTTAGAAAATGCAAGGGCTATTTCTTGACATTGTGAAAATAACCGAAAATGTCTCCTTGAGGAACCAATAGGAAAGTCTGAATAGATTATATCCGAGCTTAAGGGTGGATCTCGTTTAAGTAAATTCTGTATATAACCTAAGTTGGTTTCTAACAGTTATTATACAATCACTCTACAAAGTGAGGGGCTATATGTAAGATGAAGATAGCTAAGCCCTAATCTAGTTGTGGTTTAAACTCGTTAAAGAGAAACGTGTATATCCCTTATCAAAAGTTAGGGCCTGTATATGGGTGGGAAGTATGAGCACCGGGGACAGTAACGAGAGGCAAATTCCAAGAAAATATTCCACAAAAGTATAGATCCCCTCCGGGGAGTGACATAGAATATAATAATCAGGTCCCTAAAACATCTGGATCTGTTACCATCTCCAGTGTATGCTATAATCTGTGCGATAATGGAATACAAATATTTTAATAGCTGCGTCTTCAAAGGGTAATCTATATAAATTTTAAATGTGGAAATTTGGTTGTCTCTGATTTTATCTCGAGCCATATGTGTCCTCGTGTACTATATATCTAGCCTACCAAATAAAAAAAAAAGAATTACTTCTGATTTTGTGGCTTAAGAGAGCATTAAATGGTTGGTGTGCTTTTGAGTTAATTCAGGGTGGGATCAATTTGGCACTTATCCAAGGGATAGCCCTATGGTAAATAAAATGTTAGTGTAATAATGACCTCAAATCTTCTAAATTGAGCATTTCCAGCATAGGAAGAAAATATACTAACATATATCATTACTGTAGTGGCAGCAATCGGGTGTGAGAAACTATAGCTCACTTCAGGGCCATAACCACTGAGTAGACACATATATACAATGCTGCCCACGTTGACAACAAGTTCTCAGATATTAGTGTGCCCATCGAGCGGGAAAGCTGCCTTGCATCAATAATTATTATATTATTATTATAGTAGAACAAATATTAATAAATATGAGACATTGGTCTGTAGTTAATGGCTAGTGAGTATCTCCCCGTTCTGACTTTAACGTCTACATCATCAGGTATATGTGTATGAACAATGTTAAACAATAATGTGGAATAACTAGTACTCAAACCCAGACGGAGGCCCCGATTTTTTTCAAAGGAGCAAAAAAAAACAAAAAAAAAACGCCCATACTACAATCTGATAGCTGAGTGATATATAGTCTCAAATATTAATTATATCTGGCAGATCTCCAGTCTTTAAAGACTAACACAATAAAATAGGATAAAAGGGGTCTAGCAGGTAATACAACTATTGCAGGCAATGTGTTGCATAAAAAGTAATGATAAGAGTAGTGACATATACAGCATAATGGATAGGAACCGTGTGGCAAGTAACAGTGTATAACATAAACATTAGGAAAATATATGCCATGAACTGATCTCCCTGTGTTACTCCAAACGCTAGATTTGAGCCGTAGCTTCCTAATCGGGATGAATAGAGTTCAATTTTATAGGGGAAGTCTAGTCAAAGTCCTGAGGCTATGTAGAGACTGAACGCTGGGCCCTAAAGGTGTGTTGCAGGTTATATGAAGTAGACGAGACCCCGACATCAAAACAAAGAGCTCTCATTTAGGTGTCCAGTAGGGAGGGGATGCCTGCAGGGCCCAAGCTGTTGCTGTCGAACACATGGTATCACCCAACTCCAACTTTTCTGAGGACTCTACAAAACATATGCCCTATAAGATGAAGTGAGATGCTGCGTGATGTGAGCAGAGGTTTAGAGTTGCGCTCACACAGTGATCGAGAGTTCCATCCGATGTAGATGGCTGTCGTGAGGTCACTCGTGGTCTGAAGGGAGGGCCGGCACGGAATCCTGTTGCCCTTAGTGCTTGACAGCTCAAAGTCTGTTACGTAGCTTGCTTTTACCAGGAGTACAGCAAAATTAGCCGCTTCTGTTTCTGAGTCCGCTGGTGTGTTTGTCTTTCTGGGAGGTGTAGGGGTGCACCACTTCAGAGTCTTTGCTATTGCTGTCAAAATTGTTCTCTTCTGACCGCCCACCGGCTGACCGGCTGCATCGTACCGGGTAGCTGTCAGCAGTTGCGGCTTTCTACTTATGAGATGTACAGTCTCCCGTGATTTTGTGCTGTCCCCTGTAAGTAGCTGCTGTGTAGGGTAAGGATTCTCGTTGTGTATCTCCTTCAGTACTTCTGCCGGGAAAACATTTCCACCCTGACTCATCGGATTCTGCAAACCGAGTCCTCCGTTGGTCAGCCCGCTCTCACTGGGCCGGGAGTTGCTATGGCTTGACACATTACGACAGATGGTGATGAGATCAGCTACCTCACTATCCATCTTAGTAGCAAGGTTCTAGAGTAGGGTCTGAATTATTAGAAGGGTTCCCTCCTCCATGGTTATCGTAGATGAGCAGTATGTAAAGAGAGCGTGCGCTGCTAGACCCGGGAAACCGGCAGTGAGGATATAGGTAACGAAAGACTCGGCCCTCGCCTCAGCTTGCCACTAGCTAGATCAGGTCTCAGAGCACTTTAGTAGAAAATCTTGGTAGTAATCGATGCAGGATCACCTTAGCCAGATTATCCACCATGATATATAGTGAGGTGATGGATATCTTCCAGAGTATTCAGTGTATTTTAAGAGATGATCTGAGAACTTCATAAAGTGCGACCGCTGATGGCCGCTCCTAGCCACGCCCCCTGGGATTATATTTTTATTGTACAAGTTGCATGTGTTCACCGAAAGATAAATACCCAGGTATTTTAAAACCTTAGTTTCCAAGAAGGGATATAGCTGATCTGTAGTAGTTTCTTTTGGCCAAAGAATCTTAGACTTAGAGAAATTGATTTTGTATCCTGAAACTTTTCTGTACTCTTCTAATAAATGAATTGTTTCAGTAACCTGTTTTTCCAGGGAAGTTAAGCACAGAAGTAAGTCATCCGCAAAGAGTGAGATCTTGAATAACTCTTTGCCCAATCTAAATCCAAACAATAATTCCCTAAGTCTAATTGCCAATGGTTCCAGGACCAAATAAAAAAGGAGAGGAGACATGGGGCAACCTTGACTTGTACCTCGTTCTAATGAAAAAGAGGAGGAGATGAAGTTGTTAACCAGTATTGTCGCATTTGCATCTGAATATACATTCTCAACTAATTTCAAAGAAAGGTGGTACAAGACCACCAAAAATGTACACTTGGAAGCACTCAAGGTCCCTTATAATGAACTAGATTTCATGGGCAGCAAGTGGCAGATACTCAAGAGATTAAATTTTTTACAATATAACTTTTATTGGGGCATTTAAAATAATGGAAAGACAGTACAATTAAAACTACAGGAAATGACTTAACCTAAAAAAAGAAGGTGTTAAGTAGCAATGGCAATGATAGCTATAATATAATATATCTGTAGCAAATCATATGACTAGGTCTCCACTTGTAAAAATAGAGATTGGATAGCCATGATCAATATTAGAAATCTAAATTCAAAACCGGCTGCTGTCGCCTGAATAAAATGGCTTGTATGTAATACTAGGGACTACAAGTGACCTGGTGAATTATGCTAATATTTTTTAGGTTAAATTCCTGCTAACTTTAAAAAGAAAAGTGAGAGCCCATTTAACTCCCAACCTCCGCGTATGTGCAAAGTGGCACTTTATTTTACTCTCAGAAATAGTTAGTATTATCCACAAGAGACAGCAGTGATTGAGAGAGCTATGCTTGATCTTTAAGAGGAATACAAGTATTTTCAGCTGTTATCCTTTTAAAAAATGAAATTTAGTCCACTATAAACATTGTATATAAAGGATCATAGCAAATAAAGGTACAGCTAACCTGTATCTTATTATATATATATACAACATTACTTTACGGCATATAATCAAAACAATAGTATCACCATACGGGATTAAAGTAAATATCGCAATAAAAAACGTGCTTGATCTGAATAAATACAACAGAGTCATTAAATCATTTATGAGTGGATATTATCTGCCAATAATACAAAATCAAAATACACAATCAAATAGAATGTTCTATCTGAGAACACAGCATATCAGATACCGGTGACTCTGTCTTTACTAACAAATATTTAGGATTCTGGTAAAAGTAACCGGTATTGAATTGAATAGGCAATAATGGAACATATCAAAACTTAGATAGTGCATTAAAACAGACTATCCTTATGGATACGTTATAGTCTACCATCACTATTGTGAATTAATGTTTCCTTGGTAGTGGAGAAAATACTGAAATAGACACAACACTACGTGGTAGTAAATACTTATTAGAGTTATAAAAGTACTTTAGATTTTCGACTTTATTTTCTGGGCTATTGGTACTTATATAAAACATGGACTAATCAATACGTAACAGCATTAAACTAGGTTGTAATATATGATTAGTGAGAACATCACAAGATTATTTAAAGGGACACTAAACCCAAGATTTTCTTTCATGATTCCGGTAGAAAATACAATTCTAAAAAAATTACAATTTACTTTTATTACCTAATTTGCTTCATTCTTTAGATATCCTTTGTTAAAGAAATAGCAATGCACACTGGTGAGCCAATCACACGAGGCATCTATGTGCAGCCACTAATCAGCAGCTACTGAGCCTATCTAGATATGCTTTTCAGCAAACAATATCAAGAGAATGAAGCAAATTAGATAATAGAAATACATTAGAAAGTTTTTTAAAATTGCATGTTCTATCTGAATCATGAAATAAAAAAAATGGGGTTAATTTCCCTTTAAGATTATCTTAATCCTGTCTGAAGGATTTATTTTTTACTTTTTATGTATATGGTACATCACAATGTGCCACAATCACTAATCAACACCTTGAAGACAATACATTTAGGCCTAATCAACCCTAGTACTAGGATCCCCTCTGATATATATGATTATTGAGATTATAGAATTAACTACTTATCTGAAGACTATGGATTGTCATTATATGGCCGGGTAATATTACAATATATTTAATAATTATTCTTTAAAATAAACCCCAATAAAAATGCATATACAAAACAATAAAATTAATGTAAATTCCTAAATTCTTTATATTAGTTAAAATATATAGACACATTGAATTATAGTTCTATAAAACCAGATATGCATCAATACTATACAAGTTTAAACTGTTACAATATTCTTTACACAGCAAACCAAATGTACCTTTAGAATTAACCCTATTCACAAATGAATTGCATTACCTCACCACAATGAAATACCAGAATCTTCTGTTAGTAACCAATAACTCTAGTTCAATGCTCAATATGGATTACCCACTTACTATGCTTAATTAATAACTACCAGGGATATAATCACAATAACCAGTTTATGTACAATTCTGAGAGAGTTCACTATAATAACTGACTTATAAATCTGGAGTATAAAACCCTGTCTAGTAAATAAATTATTTAGCATTCAAAAAACAACCTTAAAACTATACAAGACAATGAATGTAAGCTAAAATACAAAATGCCCTTTTAAATCTACTAACTGCAATTAGTTATAGTTACCAAATACCTTTGATTTAAATATTATATATATATATATATATATATATATTTATCAATCGCGTATACTTCACCAAAAATAACCAAATTGATATTTCAGCTTCCAATATTCCTTGTTTCACCTCATATGAAAATAAAGGTATTTGCAATGTGGATAAGAAAAAGTAGCCCATTTTGCTTAAAAATGACTGTGTCCCAACGCAGCAAGTTATCAGTCCAGAGTTCAGCAAAAAGTTTGCCAGCCCTTCTCTTCTCTTGCATTCAGCTTATATATCTTAATCATTGGTGAAACAATATGATAGGCCTTCCAGAAGCTTGTCTGTGATTCACCCCCTGAGCTTGTCCCTCTCATTGGTCACCTTGGAGACACCTCACTGAGCAGCCAAATGCTTATATATTTAAAATATGTGGGTGTTTAAAAGGATTTTAATACAGGCTGTACTTTAAAAATGAATTTAACGGCTGTAATTTCACAATTTCTGCCTGGCCAAACTTTCATCCTCTAGAATTTGTGGATTCAATACAACAGGGACAATTTAACACATAGGTGACATCTAGTCATTTCTTCAGCTAAAAACTGGTTCTTTGAATCTCATTAGGCCTCAAATGAAAAATCTATGACATCATGTCTCTATCAACCCAGGGGTTCATGTGATCTAGGTAATGAGATAGATGCTCTCTTTTGAACTCTTAAATGCTATGTTAATCAGGAGAAGTGTATCTTATGTCTGATCTAAGACCTGGAATACACAGAATGTACCCAGTGATAAAATGAGCATGTTCAAACTTACTTATTTGAGAGATTTCATATTTATTTTATTATATATATATATATATATATATATATATATATATATATATATATATATATATTGTCCACTGACAACTACAGGTACCTTGACATAATTCCCCCTTCAAATTTTAAATAGATGTAGGACACATGTATTTGAATTGGCTTAAAGTCAGCGGTACTTGGTGACTGTATTGACCGTATGCGTTATAGACAGTCTTCTATGAAGAGAGTCCGTTATTTTTGAGCTCTCATGCTCATTGGCTAGGTATCTTTAAACTACAATATTTCTTTTAGTGCATTTGGGGATATGACATTTCATTCTCCCTCTATAACTTGTAGTTGGGATCTAGGACGGCACGCTCGTAACTGATTAATATGGACCCATTTATCCATAAAAGTATAATTTTTAGGGATCCTAATTTTATAGGCAACTGGAGATATTTTGTCAGTAACGACAAAAGGACCCTTCCATGATGGAAGAAATTTCTTCTCCTTAACCTGATCTCTTCCAAAGTTATAAAGATAAACTTTATCATTTATTTCATATTCCCTTTTGGACATTTTGAGATCATATTAGGTTTTAGTGGCAGTTGCAGCCTTCTCTATGTTCCTTTGAGCAAATGCAAAGGCATATTGCTGGTGCTTTCTTAGGTCCTCCACATATTGATGCGTATTGGCAGCGTTTTTCAAGTTCTGGTCTGATGTACGGTACAGTAGATGCTGAGGTAGAACCATTCTTCTACCAGTCATCAGTTCAAAAGGTGACTGGAGTTGCTCTTAATGCCATTAGGACTAGAGGTAATTTTACATCCCAGTCCTTACCCGTTTCACTCATAAACTTTTTGAGGATTTTCACAATGGACTGGTTGTAATGCTCTACACCACCACTTGAGGCAGCTCTATATGCAATATGGAGCTTTCTTTTGACCCCTAGTATTTTCCACATTTTGGTCATCACTTCGCTAGTGAAGTGGGTACCCTGATCGGATTTGATTCTTTAGGGCAAACCAAATCTGGAAAACACGTGGTTGATGAGCAAAGCTGCACATGTTTCAGCACTATTGTTAGGTGCACTGATGCACTCTACCCATTTAGTAAACAGGCATGTTGCTGTTAACATGTATTTGTTACCTCTTGATGACCTAGTTACTGGACCAATAAAATCAATTTGTATATCTGACCATGGCCTCACCATCCCCCTTTTCTGCAATGGCGTTCAATGCGTTGGTGCAGTGGGTTTGAACTGTGGACAGATTAAACAACCTTGACAGTAGGTTTGAACATCTTTCAACATGTGTGGCCAAAAGGCGTAATCACACAAAATTTCATACGTTAATTTGGCGCCACGATGACCAGATGTGGGAGCATCATGGGCATGTTGAAGCATGAGACCTCTGAACTTGGTGGGTACCACTTATTGTTGGATGCCAGTTTTGGAGGTTCTAATTAACAAACCATCCTGTAACTTGAATTGTGATCTGGACTTAATTAAGATTCTAAGATCTTCCTTGCCAACACAATCATCTTTTGAGATGGCGTTGCTTTCAGAATCTTCTATGTGTTTATAGAAGATGCCTACAATGAGGTCTTCTTTATGACTAGTGATCAGGTCCTCACTAGGAGAATCCTGACTTCATTGTACCAGGTTAGGCTCACTCTGTTGTTTAGCCTTGTTTCTGGTAATGGCTTCTACCTGAATTGCACCCAATAAGTGGTTGATATTAAGGAGTTCTCCAGTTATGGCTCCTTGTTTGGCTAATGAATCCGCAAGATCATTGCCTTCCTTATCAGGACCTAGAACTCTGGAATGACCCTTGGTCTTTTTCCAGTGTATGGTTAAACCATTGGACACCACCAGATTATCAATCTCGCAGAACAACTTGCCATGTTTGACTGGTTTGTTGTTAGTTTTCTGCATGCCATTTCTTTTCCAAGTTGGTTTTCTGCATGCCATTTCTTTTCCAAGTTGGCAGGTATTCAACAAAACTGTCACGTACGTAATTTGAGTCAGTAATGATCACAAATTCATGAACACCGTGTTCAATAGCCATCTTGATGGTTTTTAGAAAAGCAGTTAGTTCTGCAACTTGACTGGATCTTGGTCCAATGTTGAAACCTACAGATATATTTGGGAATCCATTTGCCCAAGTTATACCAATCCCAGCGACTAATCTGCGCTCAATAGCGGCATGGTAAGGACAACCATCAACATATACCCAGGGTAATGTTTGACAATGGTCCTCAGTGTATATCTTATACGGGGAAAGCAATTGTTCCTCCAGGAAATCATCTTCTGATAATTCTTCCCCATGATCCTTAGCAGTACAGTTGTGGAGTTCAGCAAGCCCCTGTGCGACTGGATTCTTTTTATTCTGCTTGTAGCGAATTTCTAAAGGCCAGCCTTATAAGGAAAGAGTCCAAGCTGTTATGCGGTTGTTAGACAAGTTCCCATCTCTTATTCTCTCACTTTGCAGATATAGCAAAGGCTGGTCGGCCGTTTCTACAATAATTTTCTTGCCCTGTATATAGCTGCGGAAATTTTGTAGAGCCCATACAGTAGATAAGAGGGCTTTTTCACAATTGCTAAATTTTATTTCTACTGGGGATAGAGTTTTGCTTGCATAAGCAATGACTTTGCTTAAATTATCATGCTTTTGGTATAAAACAGCACTCATGCTTATATCTGTGTATTCTGTTTTCAAGTAGAAAGGTTTACCACCTTCAAGGTATGCTAAGCAAAGTGCTTAAGTTTTCTCTTCAGCTCTTTGATAGCTGTCTCTTGAGTCTCACTCCAGTGCCATTTCACATCTTTCTTTAGAAGAAGTAGCAGTGGTTTAGCTAATTCTGCATAATTATCAATAAATTTGCAAGAATAATTTGTCATACCCAGGAATGATCTCAATTCCTTTAAGTTAGTTGGGTTTTTATAATTTATTATAGCTTCCACCTTTTTCTTCTGAGGATTTAAGCCTTCAGAAATAACTTCATGTCCCAAGAAGTTTACACGAGTGCGGCACCATTGAGCTTTTTGTAGGGATAATTTAACATCTGCCCTTTTAAGTTGGCTGAGGATGTGTTTAAGCTGTGTGATGTGTTTTTTTTAAAGTCTGTGCTTTTGATTAAAACATCATCAACATAAGATAAGGTCCCCCTTTCCAGTGCATCAGGCATAGCCTTATGCATGAATACAGCAAATTCATGTCCTGAATTTATGTCTCCAAATTGGAGTCTTTGGAATGCATACTGGACCTTTTGGAATGAGAATGCCAGCTTATACTGGTCCTCCTCATGTACCTTTATGGTTCAATATCCCTGTGCACAATTAATGGCAGTGAATATTTTAGATCCCTGCATCTCTGCTAGGCACTGGTCAATATATGGCACAGGCCAGCCGGACATGTACTCTCGTTTATTTAGCTGTCTTAAATCAGCACACAAACGCCATTGTCCATTGAGCTTAAAGGGACACTCAAGTCAAAATTAAACTTCATTATTCAGATAGAACATGCAAATTTAAACAACTTTCCAATTTACTTCCATTAACAAAAATATGCACAGTCTTTTTATATTTACACTTTTTGAGTCACCAACTCCTACTGAGCATGTGCAAGAATTCACAGCATATACGTATATGCATTTGTGATTGGCTGATGGCTGTCACATGATACAGGGGGAGTGGAAATAGACATAACTTTGCAATTTATTTAACAAAAATCTACTACTCATTTGAAGTTCAGACTAAGTGCTATTGCATTGTCCTCTTATCATGCATTTGTTGATTATGCAAATCTACTGTATTGACTGGTCCTTTAAGAACACCTAGAATAGGATTATTATAAGAGCTGTGCACCTGTCGAATAATACCTCTTTCTTCCAAGTTTCTTATGATTTCTGCAAGAGAATCATATGATGCTAAAGGAAGTCTGTATTGTTTAACAAAGACAGGTGAAGTCCCACAGTTATAAGAATCCCTACAAAAATATCCTTGTACTCCATCAGGAGTTCTCGCAGCTGTCTGCGTTCATCATCACTGGAACAGCCATTAGCTAAGGAAATTTGCTCTTTGACTATTTGCTGAAATCCTGGAAATATTTCAGGCTGTCCTATTTCATAGGCTTCTTCCAACCTAGAGGTGAGGTCCCCTTGATTATAATTTACATTGCCCCCATGACTCTGGGTATTGGGGTATTCTTGCTGTTTATTTGGTTGATCAAACACCAGGGAGGCTTCTTCAATTTTACAGATGCCTTCCTCTGAGCTAAAGGGATAAATAGACTGAATTGTAAATAGTCCCTCTGGTATAGATGCAAAGGATTGTTCTATTAATTGTTCTTCAGTTAAGTATCCTTCAGGTATTAGCCCAAATACATTATTCTGGAATCCAAAAGTGTAATAACTTGATTCCAGTGCATATCCTATGGTAGTTCCCTTGGATAAGGTTATATCCTGTGGGGTCATGTTATGCACAATAACATGTTTTGGAATAGTTCCAATATTTACCATAGGGGTATGGGTCATTGTTTTACCCAGATTTTGCATTCTATGGGAGAGGCAAATTAGTGTTTTAGACGTTTCTCATTTCTGACCTCTTTTTACCTGTAAGGGTAAGAGCAATTTATCAGCCCCAGCAGGGATTATAACATCATTAGACACCTGCATATTCACAGCATATGGCAATTGTTAGTTTGATTTCAGGGCTGCGTTTTCATCCTGAAATACTTCAGGGTCCCCCCTTAACCTGCTCTAGAGGCAAGAGTTAGTCAAATCTATTTGTATGGCATATCTATGTAAGAGATCATTGCCAATGTATATTTGATTATGGGGAGTATTTAAAACTAAAAACAGATGCTTCGCTGATTTATTACCTTCAGAGATAGATAATAAACATTTAGCTGTGACATTATAGCTTTCAGACCTGTCATCCAGGCTGTGGACACAGTGGTCTTGGGGAGAAAGATGTTTAATCACTTTAGGTTCAACTATTTGCGCTAATAAGCCTTCGCTTATATAGCTAGTTTCCTGTTTTAAGTTTAATTTAGCATATTTGGTTTTACCAAGGTCATGCACTTGCATGGAGATAAATAGATCCTCCTTAACTCTTTCAATTCCTGCGAGGTATTGAGTGTGGCCTCCCCCTTTAGGGATTTTATGATCCCCCTTGTGGAGAGATATGGTTAATACATCGCCGTCTAAAGAAATATTTGTTATCTTTCCAGGCGAAATTTTAAAAGTATTTCCATCAGAGTCGCTTAAAGGGACAGTCAACACCAGAATTTTTGTTGTTTAAAAAGATAGATAATCCCTTAATTACCCATTCTCCAGTTTTGCAAAACTAACACTGTTATATTAATACACTTTTTACTTCTGTGACTAACTTGTATCTAAGCATCTTCTGACCACCCCTAATCACATGACTTTTAGTTATTATCTATTGACTTGCATTTTAGCCAATTAGTGCAGTGTCTGCCACTAGCCACGGGCGTGATCACAATGCTATCTATATGGTTTACCTGAACTAGCTCTCCCCTGTTGTGAAAAGTAAATACAAAAGCATGTGATTAGAGGCGGCCTTCAATGGCTAAGAAATTATCATATGAGCCTTCCTAGGTTTGCTTTCAACTAGAATACCAAGAGAACAAAGCAAAATTGTTGATAAAAGTAAATTGGAAAGTTGTTAAAAATTACATGCCCTATTTGAAAAATGAAAGTTTTTTTTGGACTTGACTGTCCCTTTAAAGGAGTCTGATCATCTATTTGTAGGATAATGATTTCAGGTATAGAGTTATTCCTGAAATGAATCTCCCCAGCTTCTGGCCTCTCTTCCACTACGTGACAGTTATGTCGGGTGCAAGATATATTGGATCGCTCATAATTAATAGGCCTTTTTACTTGTGGCCATATTACATTATTTATGCAATCAATTATGGTGCTTAATCACTTCAGAAGATCATTACCAATTATTAAACAATCAGTTTGGCAGATCCACTATAATGACAGGGTGTATGAGATCCAGTATCAATTAATCCCATGATAGGGCTGGAAACTGAATCCTGGAGCTCAGCTAATACATAATATCTCCTTGCAGTTTCTACCATTTCACACATAAAATTGGCATTATCATACATCTGTGGGCTTCGCCACAGGTTACCTGAATCCGCCGTGTTACCTGATGCAGAAGAAACTTCATTCTTACCGGTCCCCTCTATAATAGGGTCGACTGGGTTCTTGTGTACTGCATCTGTGGAAATAAGGTTAAGAGAATGCTGCAAAGGAAGAGATTTGTTAGAGTTTCCCGACTGAGGTTGCTCGTCATCACAGCTAAATCGTCCGTTTCCAGTCTGTAGGGAGAGAATATGATTAGTACCATTATTGACATTTTTCATTTCATTTGGTATATCTCTCCCCTCTTTCAGGTAATACTGCAGTATTTATGACTGTGCCTGTGGCCCACTGCTGGCCACTGGCTGTACCCCTAAAAAAGGATTGTTAGGTTGCTGGGCCATAAAAGCTTGACTCATATTAGTAAATAGTGTACATAATTGACTAACTTGTGTACTGAGTTGGGCCACTTGAACGGACAAGCTATCTTTACCCATGGACCGATTTTTTGATGTCACAGGGTATTGATTCCTGGATCCTTGGGATCCCTCAGAATCATAGCTATTGTTCCTATTTTGATGTGGTTGTCTTTGGGGTTCAACTTGTTCAGCATTAATATTTTGGGGAGCACTATTTACCTTGGGTGTCTGGTTACCCTGAGAGTATTTTCACCACTTTTGGTATTTACTTTTACAGGGATACCGATAACCTTGTGGGTTTTCATCTCTTTGGGGATAATTATTTACCTGGGTATGCCCCCCATTTTGGGTATAGTCTCTCTGTGCCTCAGCCTGTGTTGGGGGAGGTACAGAGTTAAAACTTTGTGGGGATGGCCTGTTTTCTCGGGCCACCTCCACATAGTTTTTCTTTTTAGACTCCAAATTGAGGGGGCTAGGTGACACCCTACTTTCTGCCACAATTTTGGGGATTGGCTTTGGTTCCCTTTTAACCCCCTGTTCACCAGACTGCTGAATAGAGTATAACTTTGTACTCTCTTTGATCAGCCAGTCCAATGAGCAGTGCTCATCAAAATCTCTAGCTAAATTAACTTTGATGTGCGCGGGCAATGCTTCAAAAAATAAATTCACAAATTCTGAGCCTTCAAATATGGAATAATCTTCAGCCATACTGTACGCACTTTTCAGTACAGAAAGGAATTCTATAGGGCTTTGATTCAAACTACATTTTAAACCGTATACAGCTATTTTCGCTGCAGTTTTAGTGCGATATTGCCCGAATTCTTTTCTGCACTGTCTTTTTGTCTCATTCCAGGAATGAATATTAATATCCTTTAGTGAAGCAAAGAATTTGTGATATTTACCTTCAAATACCGAGGGCAGAAAGTCAATTTTTAACTGCTCACTTGTGACATTCATTATGGATAAAGCATTTTCAAAGGCCTCCAAGTGGTCAATTATAGAATTGGTTCCCTTGTTGAAGAACTTAGGTACTGCATAACTTAAAAATGTAATTATTTTAGGGGTGTCATATACCATATTAGAGGTATCTCGAGCCTTATTTTTGGGGCTGGAGCATCTCTTATCTGCCCTATATTCACTATGGGGAGACCCCCTATGTACATTAGTACTACGTGGGCTATTTGGGTAACTAGCTTCGCCCTCTGACTCACTACTAGAGCTCTCCTCCCCCTCCTCAGCTGAGGTATAGCAGTTCCCTGAATTTATAACATGAGGTGACTGTCTATTTGGGAAATTTACTTCTGACCCAATAGGGGTTCTTTGTCTAAATTCTTCAGTTCATCCCTGATGTATTCTTTAAGAGCTGTCGCAGCTGTCGGCGTTCATCATCACTGGAACAGCCATTAGCTAAGGAAATTTGTTCTTTGACTATTTGCTGAAATCCTGGAAATATTTCAGGCTGTCCTATTTCATAGGCTTCTTCCAACCTAGAGGTGAGGTCCCCTTGATTATAATTTATATTGCCCCCATGACTCTGGGTATTGGGGTATTCTTGCTGTTTATTTGGTTGATCAAACACCAGGGAGGCTTCTTCAATTTTACAGATGCCTTCCTCTGAGCTAAAGGGATAAATAGACTGAATTGTAAATAGTCCCTCTGGTATAGATGCAAAGGATTGTTCTATTAATTGTTCTTCAGTTAAGTATCCTTCAGGTATTAGCCCAAATACATTATTCTGGAATCCAAAAGTGTAATAACTTGATTCCAGTGCATATCCTATGGTAGTTCCCTTGGATAAGGTTATATCCTGTGGGGTCATGTTATGCACAATAACATGTATTGGAATAGTTCCAATATTTACCATAGGGGTATGGGTCATTGTTTTACCCAGATTTTGCATTCTATGGGAGAGGCAAATTAGTGTTTTAGACGTTTCTCATTTCTGACCTCTTTTTACCTGTAAGGGTAAGAGCAATTTATCAGCCCCAGCAGGGATTATAACATCATTAGACACCTGCATATTCACAGCATATGGCAATTGTTAGTTTGATTTCAGGGCTGCGTTTTCATCCTGAAATACTTCAGGGTCCCCCCTTAACCTGCTCCAGAGGCAAGAGTTAATCAAATCTATTTGTATGGCATATCTATGTAAGAGATCATTGCCAATGTATATTTGATTATGGGGAGTATTTAAAACTAAAAACAGATGCTTCGCTGATTTATTACCTTCAGAGATAGATAATAAACATTTAGCTGTGACATTATAGCTTTCAGACCTGTCATCCAGGCTGTGGACACAGTGGTCTTGGGGAGAAAGATGTTTAATCACTTTAGGTTCAACTATTTGCGCTAATAAGCCTTCGCTTATATAGCTAGTTTCCTGTTTTAAGTTTAATTTAGCATATTTGGTTTTACCAAGGTCATGCACTTGCATGGAGATAAATAGATCCTCCTTAACTCTTTCAATTCCTGCGAGGTATTGAGTGTGGCCTCCCCCTTTAGGGATTTTATGATCCCCCTTGTGGAGAGATATGGTTAATACATCGCCGTCTAAAGAAATATTCGTTATCTTTCCAGGCGAAATTTTAAAAGTATTTCCATCAGAGTCGCTTAAAGGGACAGTCAACACCAGAATTTGTGTTGTTTAAAAAGATAGATAATCCCTTAATTACCCATTCTCCAGTTTTGCAAAACTAACACTGTTATATTAATACACTTTTTACTTCTGTGACTAACTTGTAGCTAAGCATCTTCTGACCACCCCTAATCACATGACTTTTAGTTATTATCTATTGACTTGCATTTTAGCCAATTAGTCCAGTGTCTGCCACTAGCCACGGGCGTGATCACAATGCTATCTATATGGCCTACATGAGCTTGCTCTCCTTTGCTGTGAAAAGTAAATAAAATAGAGGCGGCCTTCAAGGGCTTAGAAATTATCATATGTGCCTTCCTAGGTTTGCTTTCAACTAGAATACCAAGAGAACAAAGCAAAATTGTTGATAAAAGTAAATTGGAAAGTTGTTTAAAATTACATGCCCTGGAAAGGCCCTGAGAGAGGTTCCGGTGGAGGAGGAGCTACATGCAGGTGCTGCACAGGTGCTGCTTAGCTCGTCTCTCCAGTCACTGGGAAATTGGTGGAAGGCTCCCGCACCAGCCCCAGGCTTTGGGGCTACTCCCCTGACAGATACCGCAGATCTACTCCAGAACCTCGCAGTGGCACGCCATCCCACTGTGCTGAGCCCCTTTGCTGGCTGACTGGTACTCCTGGCCACAGTTTGTGCCCACCGCCCATCTGGCTTTGGAAGCAATTTGAGACTGTCGGTGCTTCAGCTCGTTGTTCCTGATCCTACTTTGCGGTCCCGCTGCCCCTCTGAGGTCCAGCTCTCCCCCCCTCCGTGCGGCTACCACCCTTGATTGAATTATCTTTAAACAACAATCCGCAACTTTCTCAACTTACCTGCTGCACACCTGGTCTCGGCGGCTCTCGACGCTTTGGGCCCGTCCCTCCCCCTCCCCCACCGGTGCTGCGCGGGAGGGAGTTGGACTCGGACAGGCTGCTGGACCTGGCGTGTGGGCGCCTCTTCGCCTCGCTGCCCGCTTGGTGCGGAGCCGTCCTCTCCCCCCCCACCGGTGCTGCGTGGGGGGAGTTGGCTGTGTTCCCTGTTTGGGGCAGAGGAACTCTGGTCCTGCTGATCTCGACTTGTCCTGCGGCGGCTCGGAATCGGATGCCGCGGGTGGTAGGTGGACCAACAGCGCAGGAGGGGGTGAGTGAGTCTCTTCTAAAAAGTAGCGTGATATACACTGAACGGTAGCGGTAAAAAACCGCAGAATTCAGAAGAGGACACTGTCTGTGTGGAACAATACTGAGGCAGGATAGTTGAACCTGACACATAGAATTGATGACTGCATAATTTGAAGGGGCATTATAAGAAATCTCTACTTAAATTAAATGGACATATATCTTTGCTGGGGCACTTCTTGAAATATCTCAGAACGAGAATACCACAAATTCTAGTCTAATAGACTGTCTAACGATTTGACTAGATCCATGTTCATATATGTTACAAGAGGACATTTCTAACACAGTGTAACATTGAAACAAGATAGCAAACACAGCTTGGTAGCTAAGCCTAATTGATGCATGTTGGACTGAGAATACTGCAAACCTTAATTTAACAGGCTGTTTAATGCTGTAACCAAACTTTTGTCCTCATATGTTACTGGGTTTGCTTTTATTTCTTTCTTCCTCCACCTCTCTGCTTCCCTTCCCTTCCTATCTTTCCTGCTTAAAACATAGTGTAATAATACAGATGGTTGTTTCCTTAATCTCATTATGTGCTTAGTAATAGGGGCATAGGTAGTAACCCCTTACCCTGCAAAATAACTGCAGAAACTAATACAGCGCTTGATACATCACAGGGGTTAAAAAAGGGTGTCTAACTGAGACCCTGCATGGACCTAGAAAAAAGCTCTGCATATTATAGCTGAGACTAGCTCAAAAACAGATAGCTTCATACATCTACACCTTATTTTTCACTTAAAAGACTGAAAGTCCTTGACCACATTATATTGAAGACTACTGATTTATAAGAAAACAAATACAAGCTTAGCACTGGGTAATAACTGTGAGACCTAGATCCTTGAAAGGTCTCATTTTGTAGTCTCCCCTAACATCAAAGCATTTGAAAGTACTAGGAATTTACCCTTCTTTTTTCTTTTTTTTTTTTTCTTTTTTTTTTTTTTTTTGTTTTGTCTGTTTTTCTCCTCTCTTCCCTCCCCCACTCAGACTCACAAATCACTTTACTCACACAACATAAATAAGATTATCACATTCACAGTTCTCAACCTTCAATTGGTTCACTCCTAGCACCCACTCCCTTGAATTTTTTTTTTTTATTTTTTTTTTTTTTTTTTTCAGGGGCCTTGTCTCATTTCACAAAACACTGCACTCTTTCCCTTTTTTCATAAAAACTTGTACCACAATTGGAAAAATCCAATTGAAAGTCATCACTTGAATTGGTGCAATTATAAGCACCCTCACGGCTCAATCACTTCACACGGGCCATCTACCAATCTCCCACTTTGTTTCTTCTCTCTCACATTCCCATCTCTTTCTTTTCCCCTGGGAATTTTTTTTTTTTTTTTCTCCTTTGTTCTTCCCCGATTTTCACAAAGTAGTATATGGATAAATTCCTTGGCATTCCCTATAAAACACCTTCACCAGGAATGGCAGGTAGACAGAGAGATAAGAAATCTAGGAGCGCACAGGACCCAGTGGCTGACACTCAATTAACCTCAACAAGTACAGCTACATCTGAACTATTAAATGTCCAAAACTTAGTTGCCAATATCTCTGACGCCCTCTCCCCTAAATTCGATGCTTTAAGGATGGAGATTAAGCAGGATATTTCCTCCCTATCACAGGAAATTAGACAATTCTCCTCAAGAATGCAGGAGGTTGAACAGAGAGTATCAGACTTAGAAGATACAGTAGTAACACAAGGCACTAAGATGGATAGTATCAACAGCAGTAACCAAAAAATTCTTATGAAACTAGAAGATCTAGAAAACCGCAGTAGAAGAAACAACATTAGAATAATAGGCCTCCCAGAGGAGAAACAATATGAGGACTTAGCTTTTTTTGTTTCTGATACACTAAAGACAGCTCTCAAACTCCCACCCTTGTATAATAACATTCTGGTAGAGCGGGCCCATAGACTGGGACCAGCACAGCCAGCTCAAAATCTCAGTAGGCCTAGACCTGTCATCATAAGACTATTGAACTTCCAAGATAAAGTCTCTATTCTTCAATTTTATCGTAAAACACAACCCCTTATCATTAATGGAGCTAAGATCCTCATATTCCAGGATTTCTCGGCTGAGACAGCCTCCAGGAGAAGAGAACTGGCACCTACATGCACTAAACTCATAAACGCTGGAATAAATGCAACTATATTATATCCAGCTAAATTAAAAGCAACTGTTAATGGAACAGTGCATTTCTTTCTGGAGGCACACGCAGCCGAGAAGTTCTTCTCCTCTTTAAACTTATCAGCAACAGAGAATGTGGTCCCCACTTAGCCAGCATGGGCCTAACAATTTGGGATTGCCCCCACCCAGGGATTCATGGGGCAAATAGAGATTGTGTTAGGTATTACTCCCCCCCCTTTTTTTTTTTTTTTACTACCCCCCCTCTCCTCATCTCTCTCATTACCTCCTTAACCCACAGGCACCACTAATGATACAGAGAAATAGAAAAATTTAGGATAGTTTCATGGAATGTTGGAGGGATCTCCACCCCAATCAAACGAAAAACCATACTGACACATCTAAGGAAATCCCAGGCTGACATAGGATTAATTCAAGAAACTCATCTCAATTCAGAAGAATCTAACAAACTCAAATCCTCATGGGTTAGAGAGGTATACTTCTCGCCAAGCATAGGAAAAAAAAGGGGAGTGGCAATTTTAATAGGGAAAAGAACTCATCTTGAGGTGATTCACTGCGAACCCGACCCGGAGGGTAGGTATGTCCTGTTGAAGGTAAAAATCGCCCAGGAAATTTATACAATCTGTAATATTTATGGCCCCAATACTTTTGATCCAGAATTCTGGAATAGAATTCAAACTAAGCTTCTTCTCTATAATCAGGGACTTCTAATTATAGGTGGCGACTTCAACATGGCACCGCACTGTCCGCTAGATAGACTTAGAGAAGCCATGAAGCAGAAAAAACAGAAAAAGGATAACTTAGAATTTAAAATGATTAAGAAAATAAAGCAGAATCTAGCATTATATGATATCTGGAGAAGCCAGAACCCTGACACACAGGAATTTACATGCCTCTCAAAGGCGCATAAAACCCTGTCTCGAATAGATCTATTTCTTGTGGATGAGCGTCTGGGCGCTCTAAGAGCACATGCAGGTATTGCCCCTATACTGTTATCAGATCATGCTCCTATTAATTTAGATATTAAACTTGAACATCCAAGATCTAAACCCTCGCGTTTCTATTTCCCTTATTATCTAACAACGGACATGAAGTTTAAAACCCATCTCAGATCTAAATTTGAGGAATACCTCCACTTTAACTTAGAATACATCGATCATCCAGAACTGTTCTGGGAAGCCGCTAAAGCGGTGCTTAGGGGCGAAATTTTAACGTATAACATAACCCTGACTAAAAAACTGAAGGTAAGGGATAGCGAGATACAAAAAGCACTAACCAACGCATATAATAAATTTATGCTACATAAGAACGCTTTAAACTGGTCGAAATATGTGCAAGCTAAGGAAGCCCGGGACACATTTATCTTAACTCGACAAACACAAAAGGAGTTAAAAATCCAGGCTAAACTATACAGATTTGGGAACAAATCTGGAAAGATGCTGGCCAGAATGATCAGCAATGAGAAAAAGCAATCTCATATAGAAGAAATTCTTGAGAAGGGTGAGCAAATTTTAAACCCAGACAAAATTACACCTATATTGGTGAAATATTATCAAGATTTATACTCTTGTAAAGGTTACGACCACGACAAGGCAGTGGAATTCTGGAATAAGATTGAAAACCCATTACTTGTGGATGATGATATCAGTAGGCTTAACTCCCCTATATCAGCGCAAGAAGTGTCTGAAGCAATTGCAGGGCTATCTACAAATAAGGCAGCTGGTCCGGATGGTTTACCTAGTGAATTCTACAAAATATTATCTCCAGAAATCTCCCCGTATTTAATAAACTTATATAATGATTTTTACATGAATGGCAAATTACCTACACCTGCATTCTCTGCATCTTATATGACTTTGATTCTTAAGGAAGGGAAGGACCCAAGGCTCAAAGAATCTTATAGGCCAATAGCCTTACTTAATTCAGACTATAAGATCCTCACCTCCATCTTAGCAGCTAGATTACAGCAAATACTACCACAGGTGATCCATCCGGACCAAGCTGGTTTCTTGAATGGACGAAACTCCTCGGCAAAAATAAGGGAGGTAATACTTACACTAGAATATCTTGAAAGGGCCGCTCGGACAGGAGGGGGGAGAGGGGAGACGCTCGTAGTACCAGATATGGCTATTCTTTCTATTGACGCAGAAAAAGCGTTTGATTCTGTTATTTTCAGGCATCTCAATACATCCATGATAAAATTTGGAATCAAGGGCAAATTCCCCGAATTCGTGGAGAACCTTTATAAAAATTCAGCTACACGGTTGATTATTAATGGTGGTATATCTTCATCTATAACTCTTGAAAGGGGAACCCGCCAGGGGTGTCCGCTCTCCCCCCTCCTGTTCAATGTGGCCATTGAGCCCTTAGCAATTATGGTACGGCAAAACCTAGAAGGAATAAAGGTCTCAAATCATGAGATGAAAATTGGTCTATATGCAGACGATGTACTTCTCTACATATCAAATACTAAAATTAATATTCCAAAACTTATGCACATAATAGATCACTTTGGATCCTTCTCAGGATATAAAATAAACCCATCTAAGTCAGAAATTCACTGGATCCGCAGGGATAAAGATTCCTGTACAGATAACCCCTTTAAAAGCATAACAGATTCGTTTAAATATCTAGGAATAAACATTCCAGTGAACTCCGAAAAGTTATATGAATTTAATATACCCCCTATCATTAGGCAAATTAAAGAAAAATTGAGAACCTGGCAGACACTGCCTCTCTCAATCTCGGGCCGAGTGGCATTATTTAAAATGATCCTCCTCCCCAAATTGCTATATATACTTATGAATGTCCCAGTGATTCTTTTTGAGAGGGATGTAAGACTGATCAATAGTTTAATTAGTCAATTCCTATGGCAAGGGAAAAAAGCGCGAATCTCCCTTAATAAACTCTTTCTTCCAGGTGACCTGGGTGGCATGGCACTTCCAGACATTAGATTATACAATCTTATCTCTCTGGCACGAATAGCAAGTGACTGGATCCTATCTAAGGACTATATCTTAAATAATCAGCTTGAAATAAATATCTGTGATCCTTATTTACCCGTAGCACTTCTGCACTCCCCTCCCAAAGAGTTACCTGCAGAAATTAAACGACTTAAATCGATATCCAATCCCATTAAAGCCTGGTGGAAAATATCAAAACTTCTGTCTTATAATCCCAAGATTTCAAACTACCTCACCCTGATCGGGAATCCAAAATTTCAACCTGGTCTCCAATCTGAGGTCTTTAATAGATGGCACAAGAATGGGTTAAATACGTTGATCTTCTTGATAGACGATGATAGGAAGACTATCAAAACATTTGAAAAGTTAAAAGGAGAATATAATTTACCTAATAAAGATTTTTTTGCATACCTGCAGATCAGGCATTTTCTCTTGGAAACAACTAGAGAGACAGGGTGGTGCTGGAAATTAGGCAAACTCGAAAACTGGCTTACTTCTATCAAGGTGAACCGGATGTCTATTACAGTCTGCTATCATCTCTTAAACATTAGTAGGGGCAACCAGAACCTAGTAAGGCTTGCCTTAACATGGACCTCATTGTCAGAATGGAACAGGGTTGACTCAAACACAATCCAGCAATCTATAAGTAAAGTAAAAAAAACAACGTTATCAGCTACCTGGCGGGAAGCACATATTAAAATTCTTCACAGGGCATACTTCACTCCGGCAACGGGTCGTAGGGTTCATAACTCAGGCTTTGATAAATGCCCTAAATGTTCACTCCCTGCAGCTGACATAGAACATATGCTCTGGTTTTGCCCAAAAGTGAGAACTATCTGGTGCAAGTTAGAATATTGGCTAAATAAGGTGCTGAAAATCCCTCCTGTAATCTTTACCCCACACCAAATTATATTCTGTATAAACAACCAAACCAAATGTCACCCTAATGATAAATTAATATCTATCTCTATATTAGCTACTAGATACCTAATATGTAAAAAATGGAAAATGCGCTCAGTACCTAGTGTGTCCGAAATTCAGAACTGCTTAAAAAAACAATGTCTTCTAGAACAAAAGGACACAGACATAAACAATGAAGATGATATAAGAAATTTCTTTAACAAATGGGCAGCACATATTAAATCACTCCCTGAAAATGAAAAGGAATATATGATCTTTCCTTTCCAAAACTCTGAACTAGTACTATTAGGCATTTGGTAGACAGGAGATTGGGAGAGATGAGGGAGAGGTGGTTATTACTTTCCCCCCCCCCCCCCCCCTTTTTTTTTTTTTTTTTTCTTTTTTTCTTGTTTGTTTGCTTTGATTTGCTTTTTTTGTTCTGTTGTTTTTGCTGTTTTTGTTGTTTTGACTTGTTTTATTATTTCACCCCTGTTTTCTCTCTGTTTTTTCATATAAAATTAGAGAATAGAATTATAAATAATGAATTTTCCAGATATAGAGATATAGGTTAGAGACTGAGGAGGGAGGGCGTATTAAACCTTACTTATTTTAATTTTTTCTTATTCTTTGTTACGTGATTTTGCTTAGTGTTATAAAAAACTTAAAAAATAACAGTGAACGGTATAAGAAGACAATAAGAAGTGCCTGCTTGGCCATAGATTTGTGTTGAAATATTGCTGAGAGAATGAATTAATGTTTTATCTCTATGTGTAATTCAATTTTGTTAATCTAGCAGAAAAATGTGAATTTATTATATTTTATTTTGTACACCGCTACCCTGTATTGCAATTGTCTTGATAATACCGTTATACTGTTGAAATTTAAATAAATGATTTAAAAAAAAAAAAAATGACATGCCCTATTTGAAAAATGAAAGTTTTTTTGGACTTGACTGTCCCTTTAAAGGAGTCTGATCATCTATTTGTAGGATAATGATTTCAGGTATAGAGTTATTCCTGAAGTTAATCTCCACAGCATCTGGCCTCTCTTCCACCACGTGACAGTTATGTCGGGTGCAAGATATATTGGATCGCTCATAATTAATAGGCCTTTTTACTTGAGGCCATATTACATTATTTATGCAATCAATTATGGTGCTTAATCGCTTCAGAAGATCATTACCAATTATTAAACAATCAGTTTGGCAGATCCACTATAATGACAAGGTGTATGAGATCCAGTATCAATTAATCCCATGATAGGGCTGGAAACTGAATCCTGGAGCTCAGATAATACATAATATCTCCTTGCAGTTTCTACCATTTCACACATAAAATTGGCATTATCATACATCTGTGGGCTTCGCCACAGGTTACCTGAATCCGCCGTGTTACCTGATGCAGAAGAAACTTCATTCTTACCGGTCCCCTCTATAATAGGGTCGACTGGGTTCTTGTGTACTGCATCTGTGGAAATAAGGTTAAGAGAATGCTGCAAAGGAAGAGATTTGTTAGAGTTTCCCGACTGAGGTTGCTCGTCATCACAGCTAAATCGTCCGTTTCCAGTCTGTAGGGAGAGAATATGATTAGTACCATTATTGACTTTTTTCATTTAATTTGGTATATCTCTCCCCCTCTTTCAGGTAATACTGCAGTATTTATGACTGTGCCTGTGGCCCACTGCTGGCCACTGTCTGTACCCCTAAAAAAGGATTGTTAGGTTGCTGGGCAATAAAAGCTTGACATTTTAGTAAATAGTGTACATAATTGACTAACTTGTGTACTGAGTTGGGCCACTTGAACGGACAAGCTATCTTTACCCATGGACCGATTTTTTGATGTCACAGGGTATTGATTCCTGGATCCTTGGGATCCCTCAGAATCATAGCTATTGTTCCTATTTTGATGTGGTTGTCTTTGGGGTTCAACTTGTTCAGCATTAATATTTTGGGGAGCACTATTTACCTGGGGTGTCTGGTTACCCTGAGAGTATTTTCACCACTTTTGGTATTTACTTTTACGGGGATACCAATAACCTTGTGGGTTTTCATCTCTTTGGGGATAATTATTTACCTGGGTATGCCCCCCCCCATTTTGGGTATAGTCTCTCTGTGCCTCAGCCTGTGTTGGGGGAGGTACAGAGTTAAAACTTTGTGGGGATGGCCTGTTTTCTCAGGCCACCTCCACATAGGTTTTCTTTTTAGACTCCAAATTGAGGGGGCTAGGTGACACCCTAGTTTCTGCCACAATTTTGGGGTTTGGCTTTGGTTCCCTTTTAACCCCCTGTTCACCCCCTGTTCACCAGACTGCTGAATAGAGTATAACTTTGTACTGATCAGCCAGTCCAATGAGCAGTGCTCATCAAAATCTCTAGCTAAATTAACTTTGATGTGCGCGGGCAATGCTTCAAAAAATAAATTCACAAATTCTGAGCCTTCAAATATGGAATAATCTTCAGCCATACTGTACGCACTTTTCAGTACAGAAAGGAATTCTATAGGGCTTTGATTCAAACTACATTTTAAACCGTATACAGCTATTTTCGCTGCAGTTTTAGTGTGATATTGCCCAAATTCTTTTCTGCACTGTCTTTTTGTCTCATTCCAGGAATGAATATTAATATCCTTTAGTGAAGCAAAGAATTTGTGATATTTACCTTCAAATACCGAGGGCAGAAAGTCAATTTTTAACTGCTCACTTGTGACATTCATTATGGATAAAGCATTTTCAAAGGCCTCTAAGTGGTCAATTATAGAATTGGTTCCCTTGTTGGAGAACTTAGGTACTGCATAACTTAAAAATTTAATTATTTTAGGGGTGTCATATACCATATTAGACGTATCTTGAGCCTTATTTTTGGGGCTGGAGCATCTCTTATCTGCCCTATATTCACTATGGGGAGACCCCATATGTACATTAGTACTACGTGGGCTATTTGGGTAACTAGCTTCGCCCTCTGACTCACTACTAGAGCTCTCCTCCCCCTCCTCAGCTGAGGTATAGCAGTTCCCTGAATTTATAACATGAGGTGACTGTCTATTTGGGAAATTTACTTCTGACCCAATAGGGGTTCTTTGTCTAAATTCTTCAGTTCATCCCTGATGTATTCTTTAAGAGAGTTAGAATTATCTGCATTATTCTCATTGCTAATAGAGGGGTTTTCATTATTACGATATGACCTTTTTAAACCACTTAATTCTCTCTGGCTTTGTGCGATTATGCAAATCTTCTATCTGGGCAACTAAATTCTGGTTATATTTTTGTAAAGTGGCCATGTTTTGGGCAAACTCATCAATTTTATTCTGGATTCGTTCTGCCTATTCCTCATCTAAACTTAAAGGAATAGTCTAGTCAAAATTAAACTTTAATTAATCAGATAGAACATGCAATTTTAAGCAACTTTCTATTTTACTCCTATTATTAATTATTCTTTGTTCTCTTGGTATTTTTATTTGAAAAAGCAAGAATGTAAGCATAGGAGCTGGCCCATTTTTGGTTAAGCACCTGGGTAGCGCTTTCTGATTGGTTCCTAAATGTAGCCACCAATCAGCAAGTGCTACCCAGGTTCTGAACCAAAAATGGTCCGGCTCCTAACCTTACATTCAAATAAAGATACCAAGAGAATGAAGAAAAATTGATAATAGGAGTAAATTAGAAAGTTGCTTAAAATGACATGCTCTGTCTGAATAATGAAAGTTTGATTTTGATTAGACTATTTCTTTAATGAATAATTTTCACCCCTCATTTGCTCCAGTTTTGAATTTTGTACTTCTATTTTATTGGAAATTTCATCGTTCACATATAGGAGCAGGCCCCAAGTTTTGAAAATGTTTTCATTGCATTTTCCCCGATTCAGAGATTGGCCCAATTTTAACAGCCCTTGAAATATTTCGCTTTCGCCACACCATATATTATCTGCAATATTTTTGGCCTTAGTTTTTAGCATCTTAATGTAAGCGCCTAATTCTCCCTTAATATTTAATTTATTTTTACGGTAAGTAATGGCTCCTGTTTTAAGCGTTTCTGCCTGACTAACAGGCGATTTTGGGGAACATATTTCAACATTATGTATAGAATAAATTGATTCACTTCTAGTTACAGACATTATTATATTGGCTTAGTATTTAGTTAAATTGAAACGCTAATACAATTTTGACCAACAAGAGAATTTTTTTTTCTATTTTCAAAAATATTAATATTAATTTTGAAATATGAAAAATCAATTTATCATTTTTTTTAAAAAAATGTTTTAATAATATTTCAAGATATTAATATTCATTTTGAAATATTTAATCACAACAAAAAAATTATAATAATTTTTTTTAGATTAATTTTTTACAAAAAAATTATTTTTCTTCTTTTTAAGAATTTCTATTTACTACAAATATATCATATCATTGTGATAAATATTAATAAGATTTCAGCAGTGCCTCCAAATAATATGTCAGTATATGGCCGGGTTATAATACAATATATTTATTAATTATTCTTTAGAATAAACCCCCAATGAAAATGCATATACAAAACAATAAAATTAATGTAAATTCCTAAATTCTTTATATTAGTTAAAATTTATAGACACATTGAATTATATTTCTAGAAAACCAGATATGCATCAATACTATACAAGTTTAAACTGTTATAATATTCTTTACACAGCAAACTAAATGTACCTTTAGAATTAACCCTATTCACACATGAATTGCATTACCTCACCACAATGAAATACCAGAATCTTCTGTTATTAACCAATGACTCTAGTTCAATACTCAATATGGATTACCCACTTACTATGATTAATTAATAACTACCAGGGATATAATCACAATAACCAGTGTATGTATTTTCTGAGAAAGTTCACTATAATAACTGACTTATAAATTTGGAGTATAAAACCCTGTCTAGTAAATACATTATTTAGCATACAAAAGACAAACTTAAAACTATACAAGACTATGAATGCAAGCTAAAATACAAAATGCCCTTTTAAATCTACTAACTGCAATTAGTTATATTTACCAAATACCTTTGATTTAAATATTTATATATATATTTATCAATCGCGTATACTTCACCAAAAATAACCAAATTGATATTTCAGCTTCCAATATTCCTTGTTTCACCTCATATGAAAATAAGGGTATTTGCAATGTGGATAAGAAAAAGTAGCCCAATTTGCTTAAAAATGACTGTGTCCCAACGCAGCAAGTTATCAGTCCAGAGTTCAGCAAAAAGTTTGCCATCCCTTCTCTCCTCTTGCATTCACCTTATATATCTTAATCATTGGTGAAACGATATGATAGGCCCTTCGGAAGCTTGTCTGTGATTCGCCCCCGAAGCTTGTCCCTCTCATTGGTCACCTGGGAAATGCCTCCCTGAGCAGCCAAATGCCTTTTGACTGCAATGCCATTTCTGAACCATAGGTGGCAGCATATATACAGAAATGCAGTTAGTAATTTCAATGCTGCTATAGTTTAATATGGATTCATATATATATTTTTACAATGTATTATATTTTCTAGTATTAATAAGTCACATGTTCCATGTGTAGTGGACCACATCACACCACTCATCTTGGGCATTTTAACACCAGATATGACATATTTCTCATAATACAAAGTAATTCTTATATATTTAAAATATATGGGTACTTAAAAGGATTTCATTGCTTTTTAGCATTAATAAACCTCTCTTGTCAGCATCTATATTTCATTTAGCATAGCAGAAAATTTACAATTTGATACCAAACACCAGTATTTTATCAATTTCTATGATAAAATAGAAGATATCCATGTTTATGGCTAAGGACATCTTGTTGTCTGTAAAACAAAGGGAAAAAATGTCAAACATGTATACATCTATTTGCAGTATTTATCAGCTGAGCAAATATTTATCTAATTTGTTACTATTAGTCACTGCTTCTTAGATCCACAATACACATTTTAATATAGTATTTAAAATTATACAGGCTGTAGTTTAAAAATGAATTTAACGGCTGTAATGTCACATGTGTCTCTGCCTGGCCAAACTTTCATTGTCTAGAATTTGTGGATTCAATACAACAGGGACAATTTAACACATAGGTTACATCTAGTCATTTCTTCAGCTAGAAACTGATTCTTCGAATCTCATTAGGCCTCAAATGAAAAATCTTAGACATCATGTCTCTATCAACCCAGGGGTTCCTGTGATCTAGGTAATGAGACAGATGCTCTCTTTTGAACTCTTAAATGCTATGTTAATCAGGAGAAGTGTATCTTATGTCTGATCTAAGACCTGGAATACACAGAATGTACCCAGTGATAAAATGAGCATGCTCAAACTTATTTGAGAGATTTCATATTTATTTTATTTTATATATATATATATATATATATATATATATATATATATATATATATATATATATATATATATATATACATACATATGTATTGTCCACTGACATCTACAGATACCTTGACAGGATTAACAGCCACATCCTAGGCCTTTTAAAATATAATTGCTATCCAATCCCTATTTTTTTTTTTCTTATAATCTTTTATTGTGAACCAACATTGGATACAGAGCAACAAAAACATAATAGGATAATAGAATATGCCTAACAGGGCCTGTTATCCAAATACAAAAACAAGAAGAAGAGTTATCCATAGTTTAAACAACTAATAAACAGTTTTGTAATAACTTCAATATAATATATGCTCAATGCTGGTATTTTGTATGTAATCATAAAATAATAGAAAGGAAAAAGAGAGAAAAAAACAAACAAAAAAACAATACAAAGCAAGACCAAGCAAAACAAAATAAGGCATAAAAAAAAAAAAAAGAAAGGAAAGGGGAGGGGGAGAAATGGAGAGTCCTACATCTTCTATCTATCTCAGAGGTATAACATAGCCTAAGGGAGTAATGCTATTACCTAGGGTCATATTATTTTATTTTAGTTTTAATCAAGCCAGTTACTGGGAAAATATCCAGCATATATACTCATTTGAACAAACTCCGAGTTTATCAGGGGCTTAACTAATTGTCTTTGGGCTTGAATTGGCATAGTTTTAATAACCACTAACCATTTTTTAAAATAATTTTCTAATTGATCGTTCTTTATATTAAGAATCTGCATCTGTTCTATTGTACTTTGGGCTATTATTATTTTTTTAAATTGTGCAAAACTGGGGGTTTTATGAGACTTCCATGATCTTAAGATAAGATTGCGAGCAATAAAAACCATAGTATTGATTAAATTATGATTTAAACGGTACTCCGAGTATTTAAGCAAAAAAAAACACATTTATTGAGGTTATCTTGAAATTTAAATGGAGTACCATATTTATCCAGTAAACAATTTTAGCCCAAAATTGGGCGATTTTCGGGCAAGACCAGCAACAATAAAAGATATTAGCATTACTGCTACTGCACCCTGTACATAGGTACTTAGTTTTATACCACTTAGATATTTTTTCTGGTGTAATATAGACGTTGAATAATAATTTTAGATGCGTCTCCCGCCAAGATGTCATAACCGTTGAATTTTCGGTAATTATAAAACTGTCAGATATATCATGTATTGTAATATTTGGAAAGTACAATTGCCATTTAATTTGAAGAAATTCTAATTGCGCCTTTGTAGAAAGGGCATTCAACATAGTATACAGTGGGGAGATGGAATATATGCCATTTTGATATAATTTAATTCTAGGGGTAAGATCCCCTAGGGACCAATTCAAGCTATATGTTTGTTTCAATTCATCAATGTAGTGGCGTATCTGTAAATATGTGTAAAAATCTCTCCTTGTAAGACCAAATTTACTACAAATATTGGTAAAGGATTCCACATAAGAATCTGATCTAATAAGTTGGCTGATCCATTTTAAGCCTTTATTTTCCCATTCTAAAAAAATAATATTAGAATATCCAGGAATAAACTTGGGGTTACCCCTGATTGGTAGGAACTCAGAAACATAAGGGAGTATATGACATTCTAAACAATACTCTTGCCAAGCCCTAACTATATTTTTAATAGTTATTAAATTGCAAGCCATGGATGGTAACTGAGTTAATGGACAATGTAAAATTGCTTTAAGACTAAAGGGAGCTATTAAGTTAGATTCACATTGCAGAAAAGAAATATATTATTTTTCCGTGATCCAATCTAACGCTATTTTTATTAATGTTACTACGTTATAGTGTTTAAGGTTAGGAAATGCTAGACCTGCCGCTAATCTAGGATTCATTAGTCATTTTAATGCAATGCGTGGTTTAGTACCTTTCCAGATAAACCGTGAACATAAACCATTAAATAATCGAATATCGGATTGGTATAGAAATACTGGGATATTTTGGAGTAGATACAAAATTTTAGGGAATAAAATAGTTTTAATTAACATTGCCCTAGCTGTTAGAGAGATAGGTAAATGTGCCCAATCTTCGAGTTTTTTTTTACAAAATTTGAATACTTCCGGAAAATTTAAGTTATACCAGTCTTGTGGGTTCTTACCTAGAGTTATCCCTAAATATGTAATTTGCGTTGTCTCTCTAAACGGATGACTAATCTTATTCCCAGGTAATTTATTAATCCATAAAAGTTCCGATTTAGAGAGATTAATCCTATATCCTGAGATTATACCGAACAATTTAATATCTAATAATATTTTTGGGAGACTCACACTGAGATTACTAAGATACAGCAGTAAGTCATTGGCATAAAGTGACAGTACAAACTTCTCCCTCCCCACAGTATTCAAATTTTTAGCCCTTTTTTAATTTAATGGGAACCGAACCACTCAAATTCCTTTCTTGGAATGTGGGGGGCATAACCTCCCCGATTAAAAGGAAAATGATCATTAAACATCTTGGGCGATATAAGCCCGATATTGCATTGATCCAAGAAACCCATTTAAAAGACCTGGAAACACCTAAACTTAAAATGAGATGGGTTGGGGAGGTTATTGCTGCCCCCTATGATGGTAGGAAGAGAGGGGTTACGATCCTTTTTAATAAGAATCTAAACTATAAGATAGAAGCTTGTGAAATAGATCCGGAAGGCCGGTATCTGGTTCTTGAGATAATCATCAACAAAATAATGTTCGTCTTGTGTAATATATACGGTCCGAATAATTTAGATTTTAATTTCTGGAATGATCTGGCAGTACAATTGTCAAAATATGCCGGCCAAAATTTAATAATTGCTGGTGATATGAATATAATATCTATGCCTAATCTTGATAGGTTAAGTCCCAAGACAGCTTCTAGAAGAGATAGGAAGCAATGCATATTGCAGAAATTTTGTTTTGAATTAGGGCTTCAGGACATATGGCGTGTGCATAATCCTGATACTAGAGCATACACGTGTGTCTCAAAAGGACATCAAACACTCTCTAGATTGGATATGTTCTTAGTATCAGAAGTACTTTAGTGGAATGAACATGACATCAGATATTAAAGAAATTGCAATCTCAGACCATGCCATTATCTCCCTAGAATTTAATACTAGAGACCTCCAAACACGTAACCCTAATACGTTTTTTTCCCTAAATACTTAATAAACAATGTTAAATTTCAGAACTGGCTTAAGAATAAGTGGGGGGAATTCTATAAATTTAATTTATCATATCTGGGAAAAATTGAAATATTTTGGGAATCGGCCAAAGCTGTGTTACGGGGGGATATTAAAGCATATCTTTGTTTGCTTAAAAAAAAAACACGATATAAAGAAACCCAACTATCTAATAACGTTAAAAATACTTATAATGCTTATGTAGCTAGTCAAACACAAGTATTATGGCAGAAATATATTGATGCCAAATCAGCTCGAGATGTTTTTCTACAACAAAAAACAACACAAGAGGATATTAAACAGAGGGTACTTTATGGAGGTCATACAGGCAGATCTGCAAAATACCTAGCAAAGATTACTAAGATTACAAATAAGCATATCATTACTGCGATAAAAGATGGCACAGACAGATTTACAAATAATGTAGATATTGAGAAGACTTTTTTTAAGTTCTTTCAAGATTTATACAAAGCAGATAAGTTAACACCAGACAAGAGAGAATTATTTTGGGATCAAATTACACTACCCAAACTTTCACCTGCCATTATACAACAATTAAACTCCCCTATATCTTTAGAAGAGGTTGTAGATGGAATTCAGTCGGCTAAACTGAATAAGGCTCCAGGACCCGATTCTCTTCCTGCAGAGTTTTATAGAATCCTGCAAGACCAGATTGCCCCTACAATGCATAAATTATTTAATTTTTATTATTCTTCTGATACTAAATGCTCATCTTATTTTACAGCTTCTAACATCTCATTAATTCTCAAGAAAAATAAAGACCCTGAACTGCCGGGTTCATATAGGCCAATTTCACTCCTAAACTGTGATTACAAACTCTTAACTGCTATTCTAGCTAATAGACTTAAACCGCATCTTAATCAAATAATCCACGAAAACCAAACGGGATTTATGACTGGTAGAAATCCAATTAAAAATATACGTAAGTTGATGTTAACATTAGATTTCTTTTGGAATAAGTTCAAACACCTTAAAAAAAAATCTACAACAGACCTAGCCATATTAACATTAGATGCGGAGAAAGCATTTGATTACATCAGTTGGGAACATCTTTTTTTTACTTTGGAGCAATTTGGTTTTGCAGGTCAGTTTGCTGATTGTATTAGATCGATATATAGTAAACCAGTATCTTCAATCATTGTCAATGGTTCACTAACTGAGCGATTCAGCTTACAGAGAGGAACTAGACAAGGCTGCCCAATCTCTCCGCTTCTTTTTAATCTTGCGATGGAACCCCTTGCGATCCTTCTACGTCAGAATTTAAGTGGTCCAATCCCTATTTTTACAAGTGGAGACCTAGTCATATGATTTGCTACACATATATCATATTATAGCTATCCTTGCCATTGCTACATAACACCTTCTTTTTTAGGTTAAATCATTTCCTGTAGTTTTAATTGTACTGTCTTTCCATTTTTTTAAATACCCAATAAAAGTTATATTTAAAAAAAATTTAATCACTTGAATATCCGCCACTTGCTGCCCATGAAATCTAGTTAATTATAAGGGAACTTGAGTGCTTCCAAGTGTACATTTTTGGTGGTCTTGTACCACCTTTCTTTGAAACTAGTAGCTAGTACACAGCACCTATTGTATATTCTATTCTATTTCACAATATGGTGGAAGGGTAGAATCAATAACACTTCTTACCAAATTTATCTTCACATTAGGTCCCTTTTATTCCAAAGTAGTGCCTTTGGGCCCCCCTTTTTCTGTTAAACATTCTCAACTAAGTCTAAGAAGTTCCCCTTCATACCGAATTTCCTAAGAGTTTTGACCATGAATCCCCATTCCACTCTGTCGAAAGCCTTCTCTGCATCCAAGGATAGCAGGAAGGCCTCCTGTGGAGCAGCTCAAGATTTCCCCCGAGTCATCTCACTATAGTGACAAATCAAATGTAGAATCTTTCTGATGTTTAATTCTGAAGTCCTCCCCATCACAAAACCCACCTGATCTGGGTGGATAAGTTTTGGTAGAGCTGATTTTAACCGATCCGCAATGATTTTCATGAAGATCTTACAATCAAGATACAAGAGAGAGATCGGTCTATACGAGGCTACTTGAGTGGGGTCTTTATCTTCTTTTGGTAACAATATTACATTTGCAGACTGTGTTGTTGTTTTTTGGCTGTTGAGATAATAACATTTATAAAGATCTTTTATATCATGAATAATCTCGTCCTTCAGTAACCAGTAGAATTCTAGGGGAAGACCATATGGTCCTGGTGCTTTCCCTTTCTTCATGTTCTTCATGGTTTTGATTATATATTGTTCAGATATTGGTGCATTTAGGACATCCATATCTTCCTCTGAAATCACCAGTGTTTTTATATTCTCCAAAAAGCCCTGAATTTCATTTTCCTTAGGATTCTGCGAGGAGTAAAGATTTAAGAAATAATTTTGGAATTTTGCTCCATCATTAATTGTCACTATAGGATTTTTCTCTTTATTTTTATTGAATAAATTTGTTAGGTACTTCCCTCCCTTGTTTCTGAATCTCTCAAACTGTGACCGTTTTTTATGTAGCATTCTACCTGCTACACTTAAGTAGAAAATATCTCTTTCTTTTTTGATTTTAAAATAATTATTTACCTTAGATGGATTTTTCCTAAAGAGTGTGTATGCTTCCATGTGGCTAGTCGCTAACTTTACATTGCTTTCTTTCTTTAATCTAACTAAATAGGTAGTGATCTCTGCTTTCAAAGTTACTTTGGCGGCCTCCCAAAAAAGTATGGTGTTATCTTTATGTTCTATATTGTTAATATTGTACTCATTCCATTTTTGTCTCAAAAATTCCCCAAATTTTACAGATTTGTAAAGATACCTAGGAAAGTAGAAAGCATTATAGCTAGTTTTACTTATCCCATTTAGCATTAGGGTGACTGGGGAGTGACCGGACAGAGTAAATTCGTGAATTTTTGAATAAGTGACCCTAGTCATTAAAGATTCTGAAATTAAAAATAAAACCAGTCTTGAGAGAATATTATGGGATTTAGAAACACAGGTGTATTCCAAGCTGTTTGGATTTAAGAGCCTCCATACATCCACTATTCTGTGATGAGCAAATAGAGTTGAGAATATCTTATTTTCATTATTTAACTGAGAATTTCGTATTTTCTTCTCTATCTGTGGCTGAAGTAACTTTTTTCTGTCTAAAGAAGAATTTGATGTCGCATTAAAGTCCCCCATAATTATTAGTTTTTGGTCTATGAAATAAATGAATGAACTAGAACTCTATCAGCCAGATTACGAGTTTTGCGTTATGGCTGTTCGCTAATTACTTGTACGTTATTTTCACAGCTCACCTTTCATAGAGCTGGTATTACAGGTTTTTAAAAACTCGGCTTGTGCGGGTGATATGGTTCTGTTGAGCTCCTTACCTCACCCAAATACAAGCGGTGTTTTGACGTGCTCGTGCATGATTTCCCCATATACATCAATGGGGAGAGCCGGCAAACAAAAAGCCTAACGATCGCAGAAACAAAAGCTCCGTAACGCAGCCTCATTGATGTCTATGGGGAAAGAAAAAGTTACCTCGCCGGATGGATGAAGATAGAAGATGCCGTCTGGATGAAGACTTCTGCCGGCTTGGATGAAGACTTCTCCCCGCTTCGCTGAGGACTTCTCCCGGCTTCGTTGAGGATGGATGTCGGCTCTTCAAAACTGTAAGTGGATCTTCAGGGGTTAGTCTTAGGTTTTTTTAAGGGTTTATTGGGTGGGTTTTATTTTTAAGTTAGGGTTTGGGCAGCAATAGAGCTAAATGCCCTTTTAAGGGCAATGCCCATCCAAATGCTCTTTTCAGGGCAATGGGGAGCTTAGGTTTTTTTAGTTAGCTTTTTATTTGGGGGGTTGGTTGTGTGGGTGGTGGGTTTTACTGTTGGGGGGTTGTTTGTATTTTTTTAAAGGTAAAAGAGCTGATTTCTTTGGGGCAAAGCCCCGCAAAAGGCCCTTTTAAGGGCGATTGGTAGTTTAGTTTAGGCTAGGGTTTTTTTGTTTATTTTGGGGGGTGCTTTTTATTTTGCTAGGGTTATTAGATTAGGTGTAATTAGTTTAAATATTTGATAATTTTTTTGTGTAATTTAGTTTTGGTTTTTTTGTAATTTAGGTAATTGTATTTAATTTAGGTAATTAATTTAATTGTAGTCTAAGGTTAGGTGTTAGTGTAACTCAGGTTAGGTTTTATTTTACAGGTAAATTTGTATTTATTTTAGCTAGGTAGTTAGTAAATAGTTAATAACTATTTAGTAACTATTCTACCTAGTTAAAATAAATAGAAACTTGCCTGTGAAATAAAAATAAACCCTAAGCTAGATACAATGTAACTATTAGTTATATTGTAGCTAGCTTAGGGTTTATTTTATAGGTATTTAGTTTTAAATAGGAATTATTTAGGTAATGATAGGAATTTTTTATTAAATTTATTTCAATTATATTTAAGTTAGGGGGTGTTTGGGTTAGACTTAGGTTTAGGGGTTAATAAATTTAGTATAGTGGCGGCGACGTTGGGGGCGGCAGATTAGGGGTTAATAAATTTAGGTAGGTGGCGGCGATGTTAGGGACAGCAGATTAGGGGTTAATAATATTTAACTAGTGTTTGCGAGGCGGGAGTATGGCAGTTTAGGGGTTAATATGTTTATTATAGTGGCGGCAATGTCCGGAGCAGCAGATTAGGGGTTAATATTTTTATTATAGTGTTTGCGATGCAGGAGGGCCTCGGTTTAGGGGTTAATAGGTAGTTTATGGGTGTTAGTGTACTTTTTAGCACTTTAGTTATGCGTTTTATGCTACAGTTTTGTAGTGTAAAACTCATAACTACTGACTTTAGATTGCGTTACGAATCTTGCGGGATAGGCTGTAAAGCTCACTTTTTAGCCTCCCAGAAAAAGCTTGTAATATCGGCGCTATGGAAGTCCCATTGAAAAAAGACTTTACGCAAATTGCGTAAGTTAATTTGCGGCACGGCCAAAAAAGTGTGTGGCACAGCTTTTTTGACAAGACTCGTAATAGCAGCGGTAGTGAAAATGCAGCGTTATAACCCATAACGCTGCTTTTTCACTCGTAACGCAAAACTCGGAATCTAGCCGATAGATTTTGGCGGTTTAAAGGGTTAATAAGTTAAATAGGTTAATTGCGATGTAGGGGTTTTGCGGTTTAGGAGTTAATAGGGTAAATAGGTTTATTGCGATGTAGGGGTTTTGCGGTTTAGGGGTTAATAGGGTAAATAGGTTTATTGCGATGTAGGGGGTTTGCGGTTTAGGGGTTAATAGGGTAATTAGGTTTATTGCGATGTGGGATTTTGCGGTTTATGGGTTAATAGGGTCATTAGGTTTATTGCAATGTGGGGGGTTTTGCAGTTTAGGGGTTAATAGGGTAATAAGGTTTATTGCAATTTGGGGGGTTTGCGGTTTAGGAGTTAATAGTGTAATTAGGTTTATTGCGATGTGGGGGTATTGCGGTTTAGGGGTTAATAGGGTAATTAGGTTTATTGCGATGTGGGGGTTTTGCGGTTTATGGGTTAATAGGGTCATTAGGTGTAATGAAATGTGGGGGGTTTAGGGGTTAATAGGGTAATAAGGTTTATTGCGATATGGGAGGTTTGTGGTTTAGGGGTTAATAGTGTAATTAGATTTATTGTGATGTGGGGGTATTGCGGTTTAGGGGTTTATAGGGTAATTAGGTGTATTGCGATGTGGGGGTTTTGCGGTTTAGGAGTTAATAGGGTAATTAGGTTTATTGCGATGTGGGGGTTTTGTGGTTTAGGAGTTAATAGGGTAATTAGATTTATTGCGATGTGGGGGTTTTGTGGTTTAGGGGTTAATAGGGTAATTATGTGTATTGCGATGTGGGGTTTTGCGGTTTATGGGTTAATAGGGTCATTAGGTTTATTGCAATGTGGGGGGTTTTGCAGTTTAGGGGTTAATAGGGTAATAAGGTTTATTGCGATGTGGGGGGTTTGCGGTTTAGGAGTTAATAGTGTAATTAGGTTTATTGCGATGTGGGGGTATTGCGGTTTAGGGGTTAATAGGGTAATTAGGTTTATTGCGATGTGGGGGTTTTGCGGTTTATGGGTTAATAGGGTCATTAGGTGTAATGAAATGTGGGGGGTTTAGGGGTTAATAGGGTAATAAGGTTTATTGCGATATGGGAGGTTTGTGGTTTAGGGGTTAATAGTGTAATTAGATTTATTGTGATGTGGGGGTATTGCGGTTTAGGGGTTTATAGGGTAATTAGGTGTATTGCGATGTGGGGGTTTTGCGGTTTAGGAGTTAATAGGGTAAATAGGTTTATTGCGATGTGGGGGTTTTGTGGTTTAGGAGTTAATAGGGTAATTAGGTTTATTGCGATGTGGGGGTTTTGTGGTTTAGGGGTTAATAGGGTAATTAGGTGTATTGCGATGTGGGGGTTTTGTGGTTTAGGGGTTAATATGGTAATTAGGTTTATTGCGATGTGGGGGTTTTGTGGTTTAGGGGTTAATATATTTAAGACAGTAGTCCATTAAAATTATAGTTTTGCTACACCTGTAGCTTAAATTTTTATATTAAAGAAGAGTTACAAAATAGGTTGTTTCTACATCTGTAGTTTAAAAAATAATTAGACTGCCCTCTGGGCAGGCTTATTGACAAGTATGAGACATAAGTTTATTCAAGGAGTTATCAAACATACACCTAGATTACGAGTTTTGCGTTAGAGGCTGTGCGGTGCTAACAAGCAGTTTATGCTCACCGCTCACTTACAGACAGCGCTGGTATTACGGGTTTTTACAAACCCGGGGTTAACCGCAAAAAAGTGATCGTAGAGCAAAATTTTCTCCACATCTCACCTCAATACCAGCGCTGCTTACGTTAGCGGTGAGCTGGCTGAACGTGCTCGTGCACGATTTCCCCATAGGAATCAACGGGGAGAGCCGGCTGAAAAAAAACCTAACACCTGCAAAAAAGCAGCGTTTAGCTCCTAAAGCAGCCCCATTGATTCCTATGGGGAAAATACATTTTATGTCTACACCTAACACCCTAACATGAACCCCGAGTCTAAACACCCCTAATCTTACACTTATTAACCCCTAATCTGCCACCCCCGACATTGACGACACCTACATTATATTGATTAACCCCTAATCTGCCGCTCCGGACACCGCCGCCACCTACATTATACTTATGAACCTCTAATCTGCTGCCCCCAACATTGCCGACACCTACATTATATTTATTAACCCCTAATCTGCCGCCCCCAACGTCGCCGTCACTATATTAAAGTTATTAACCCCTAAATCTAAGTCTAACCCTAATACCCCCTAACTTAAATATAATTTAAATAAATCTAAATAAAATTACTATTATTACCTAAATAATTCCTATTTAAAACTAAATACTTACCTATAAAATAAACCCTAAGCTAGCTACAATATAACTAATAGTTACATTGTAGCTATCTTAGGGTTTATTTATATTTTACAGGCAAGTTTGTATTTATTTTAACTAGGATGAATAGTTATTAAATAGTTATTAACTATTTAATAACTACCTAGCTAAAATAAATACAAAAGTACTTGTAAAATAAAACCTAACCTAAGTTACAATTACACCTAACACTACACTATAATTAAATTAATTCCCTAAATTAAATACAATTAAATAAAATTATCTAAAGTACAAAAAACCCCCACTAAATTACAGAAAATAATAAACAAATTGCAAGATTTTTAAACTAATTACACCTAATCTAATCCCCCTAACAAAATAAAAAAGCCCCCCCCCCCAAAAAAGCCCTACCCTACACTAAATTACAAATAGCCCTTAAAAGGGCCTTTTGCGGGGCATTGCCCCAAAGTAATCAGCTCTTTTACCTGTAAAAAAAAGTACAAATCCCCCCCAACATTAAAACCCACCACCCACACAACCAACCCTACTCTAAAACCCACCTAATACCCCCTTAAAAAAACCTAACACTAACCCCTTGAAGATCACCTTACCAGGAGAAGTCTTCACCCAACCAGGGCCGAAGTCCTCAACGAAGCTGGGAGAAGTCTTCATCCAAGCCGGCAGAAGTGGTCCTCCAGACGGGCAGAAGTCTTCATCCAGACGGCATCGTCTATCTTCATCCATCCGGCGCGGAGCGGGTCCATCTTCAAGACATCCGACGCGGAGCATCCTCTTCCTTCGAAGTCTTCTTACTTAATGACGGTTCCTTTAAGTGACGTCATCCAAGATGGCATCCCTTCAATTCCGATTGGCTGGTAGAATTCTATCAGCCAATCGGAATTAAGGTAGAAAAAATCCTATTAACTGATGCAATCAGCAAATAGGATTGAGCTGGCATTCTATTGGCTGATTGGAACAGCCAATAGAATGCCAGCTCAATCCTATTGGCTGATTGGATCAGCCAATAGGATTGAAGTTCAATCCTATTGACTGATTGCATCAGCCAATAGGATTTTTTCTACCTTAATTCCTATTGTCTGATAGAATTCTATCAGCCAATAGGAATTGAAGGGACGCCATCTTGGATGACGTCACTTAAAGGAACTGTCATTTAGTAAGAAGACTTCGATAGAAGAGGATGCTCCGCGTCAGATGTCTTGAAGATGGATCCGCTCCGCGCTGATGGATGAAGATAGAAGATGCCGTCTGGATGAAGACTTCTGCCCATCTGGAGGACCACTTCTGCCGGCTTGGATGAAGACTTCTCCCGGCTTCGTTGAGGACTTCGGACCGGTTGGGTTAAGACTTCTCACGGTAAGGTGATCTTCAAGGGGTTAGTGTTAGGTTTTTTAAGGGGGTATTGGGTGGGTTTTAGAGTAGGGTTGGTTGTGTGGGTGGTGGGTTTTAATGTTGGGGAGGGATTTGTACTTTTTTTACAGGTAAAAGAGCTTATTACTTTGG